>NC_079213.1:32106256-32318081 GCF_029633865.1 Lampris incognitus | reverse complement strand
GTGTTGCTTTTGGCAGATCGTAAGGAGACCTCGAGAACAGCAGACCGGACCGACGGTACAGGCAAAGTAGAATAATAATATTTCCCGCTTATACATTAGCATCTGAACCGAGCCTGACCTCGGCAGAACAACAGAGATGGGTTTGTTTTGGTAAATCCAGACTTCTGTAGGGGTTTTCTCCCGCTGAAGCAAATTCCACATTCTTTATGGGGAATTTAGTGGCGTAGCCCCCCCCCCCCCGCTGTATGGTGTCCTGCAACTCGCTGCCTCGCATCGCAGGCAGTGTGAAAACGGGACAGTTGCCAAAGACGCGGAGGCCTCATTGACCCCCAGAGCAGAGGCAGCCACTCGGTGTGCGTCCTCTCTCACGGTTCGCTGACTAGCGCCCCCGCTCGACCTGAATGTGTGCGAGCAGGGGGCAGGTGCGGTCATCCTCCAGACGTCAGCATGGAGGCTGGGTTTAGCTGCTGGTGCAGGATGAGAGAAAACGAGCGGTTGTCCTGCAACGCTCTGTGATGTTAATGGATCCAACCGCACCCGGATGTTTTGCTTTTTGCTCCTCTTCCGTTTGATGTGATGGGGCGGCGAGGCCTAAGCGCTTCCTCTCGCAGATGGCAAGATACCCCGGCATCAAAGAGCCGGAGGGACCCGTACGGCCTCAGGTAGGCGTATAGCGCGCCTGGCTGCTGAGACAGGCAAAGGCTGAGAAGGCCCCCGCGTGCTAGAGACTGAAACCACATCACTGGGGGGGGGGGGGGGGGGACCGACCGCGGCTCTCTGCCCTCCGCTAATCATCTAGGCCACTCCACCCAAAGAGTCAGCGAAAAAATGCCCGGCGTCTCAGACGACGAAGATGAAATCCTTGTTCCCATTTCCCCGGGAAGAACTGCTCAGAAAGATCAGGAAGGCAGTCGGCCTCATCCACCACCACCACCACCACCCCCCACCCCCCCACCCCCTCCTCATAATCCTGCCTAGAGCCGGAATTCCATCATCCAGCTCTCTTTCTGCGCTAAACCTATGCCGGAGTATGGCGGGGGCCATTTTGGCCGGGAGATGGCCGTGCGGTTGAGATGGAGGGTGGAGGAGAGAGGAGGACTTGGCCGGCTCCGGCGCTCGTCATGACTATGTGTCTCCAAGGTCGCCTGGTTACACGCCGGCTGCCAGAGCCCTTCCCAGTCTCTCATTTGCACAAATTCTACCCCCCCACCCCTCTTTTCTCTGTCCCTCTTCCTCTGTCTCTGTCCCTCTTCCTCCTCTTCCTCTGCCTCTGTCTTTCTGGCATGTCCCTCGCCTCCAGTCCAGCTTAAGGGAATCAGCTTTTTAAGTCCAGATGAATGTCGACTCACTCTAGTGTGTGTGTGCGCGGCGCGCACACACACACACACACACACACACACACACACACACACACACACACACGCTCAACCATCTCTTGCAGGATGGGACAGCCTGATCCCAATAACGGGACTCCATGACATGTCATTGTGTCTGAACAAAACCCCCAATATGTCTCTAATAAAATCTAAAAGCTTAGTCTGTTCCATGTTTCCTTGTTTATTTCTTCCCTTTTTGAGCCCCGTTTGCCTCCCCGGCTACGTTTTTACTTCCCCCCTCGCCCCCCTCATTTCTCTGTTGTTGTGTAGCTGAATGAACCAGCATAAAGCCATCAGCGATATAATGACTGTGACACATTCTGAACTGCCCCTCCATTTGTGGTCTTCTCATCTCGTTTAGCTCTAACCCTTGACTGCGTTGTCTCACACGTGGACAGGCTTCTCGGAAGCACCGCACTAACCTGCCGTTTCTGTCTGTCCTTGTGGGAGCAGATCAACCGACCTTTGACCATGAAAAAGGAAGGCATCCAGACCAGGAACAGGAAGATGTCCAGCAAGTCCAAGAAGAGCAAAAAGTCCCAGGACAACATGGACGACTTCTCCAAGAGCCTGATGGACAAGAGCAGCTCCTTTAGCCCGGCGGCCCTGTCCCGTCACATGTCCTCCTTCCCTCCCTTTTCACACTCCGGCCACATGTTGACCACCCCCACACCCATGCACCCCTCCACCAGCCTGCCCTTTGCCCCGCACCACCCCTCCAGTATGGTCACTGCCATGGGCTAAAGCCTCCCTTCTTTGCAGCGCCTCACCCGACACCCCCCCCTTCGACCCGGCTACCACCGACCGACCGACTGACCCCGCCCCTCTCCTCCCCCACCACCCCCACCAGTACTTCTGTCTGCTGACCCGCTTCCGTATCTAAAAAGACAAACAAACTGCTCCCCGGCCCCCCAAATCTAAGCTCCCTTGTCTCTTCGCCAAGCCCATGCCCCCGCCCCAAGAGCTGACCTCGGCGCGAGAGAGAGAGTCAGAGAGAGAGAGAGACAGAGAGACAGAGAGACAGAGGGAGAGGGAGAGACAATTGGTTCCATTATCCTCAGTTCTATCTTATTTTTATATATTAAAAAAAAATCAAAGTGTACCTCTGCAATACGAATACTTTGCAGGCTGACACGACGGCGGTGTTCTGAACTCCAGGAAACAGGCTTTCTTCTTCTTCTCTCTCTCCGGTTGAGGAGAGCAGGGAGAACGCTGTCTCCGGGCCTCCCGCCACATACAGACGCTTCCTCTCAGCCGACCCCACCACCAACACACAGACCTCCATTTGTGTACAGAAAAGCCATCCCCCCCCCCCACACACGAACGCAAATGACCACAACGCAGAAGCTTTCTTTTCTGACGCCCTCTGCCCCCTATCCCACCTCCTCATTCACCTGTGTGACAGGACCCCCCCTCCTCCCCCTCCTCCTCCCTATCACCACCACCACCACCATCACACACACACGCACATACACACACATGCACGCACACACACACTCCCCACGACCCTGTCTCCGGCTGTGAGAGGAGAAGGAGACAAACTTTAAATATATTTGTATAAATTGTATGAAATACAGTACATTTAATGAAGACTTTTTAATTAAGGGACGAATCAGAAAAAAAACAAACGTGGAGAACCGCCCCCCCCCCTCCTGGGGCAGCTAACGACAAGAAGGGTACGAGTCACGGCAAGCGTGGAAAGAGGAGAAGCCGGGGGGTGGGGGGGTGTTTTTTGGAGAGTGGCTGGGTGGGTGGGCGGGGCCTCCTGTGTCCCACCGAAGCGGAGGAGGAGGAGGTGGACGGGAGTAACGCGAGCGAAGGACTGAGAAAGGGCAGGCCTCCTTCTTGTGCCCGCTGGAGTTGTGTTTTGACGCATTAAGTCTGCAGGGGAGTCCGCGGCTCCCGCTGCAGGCATCTCTCTCTCTCTCTCTCTCTCTCTCTCTCTCTCTCTCTCTCTCTCTCTCTCTCTCTCTCTCTCTCTCTCTCTCTCTCTCTCTCTCTCTCTCTCTCTCTTATCTATTTCATTTTTTATTTTTTATTTTTATTTTTTGGATGTGCTATAGGTCTCGGGCAGTTGGTTTGTGTTCAAATACACATAAAGCGCACGACTGCACACAACTGCACACACACACACACACGCACGCACACGCGCGCATTGCACGTGCAAGTGAGCGCGCATCCAGAGGGAAACGGACACGCACATGCGCACTCGCTCTCTCTCTCACACACGCATACATACACGCACGCACACACACGCACGCACACGCACACATGTGCAGACAAACTGCCACATTGGATCTCCTGAAAGACTCTTCCTGCCCACAGATTATATGCATTGTGAAAAAAAAGTTCCTGTATTTGTTATTTGTATGTATAAATCAGAGTACCAAAAATACGAAAGAAACAAAGATGTAGAATTATTTCTTTATGTTATGCAGACTGAATGGTTGTAAAAATTTAATAATAATCCCTAGTGTAAAATATGACTGCTTTTTTGTTTCGTAATTTTTTTCCTCTTTGAAAATAATAAACTAGTTTAATCTCTGTTGACACGATAGCCCTCGGCTGGAGAGCCCCTCTTTTCTGTTTGTGTGGTAATGTGATGTTGTCACGCTGACACCCCCTCCAACCCTAACCACCACCGTCACCCCTATCCACCACCCCTACCCACCACCGCCGTCAGACCTGCGACGACCTGAGCTGATCCGATTTTTACCCAACATTCAAAGCGACAGCTCTTGCGGTGAAACACAAACAGGAAGAGCAGAAATAAACAGTGGCCATGAAGAAAAGCCGACTTATGCCGGGGTCACGGAGGGCAGGCTGCGCGGTGCCGTGGGCAGGGAGGGGGGCAGGGGGGCTTCTGACTCATCGTGTTAACTGTCGCGACACCCTGTCAGCTAGCAGGACGCTAGTTCAGCTCAGCTATTGGCCATTACTGCAGGCCACGTGTCTTTTTTTTTTAGGGATGCTTTTATCACGAAGTTCCGTTTTAGCATCTAAAATCGATTTACAACATTGATCGATTGATTGATTCGTGAATCCATCGGATTAATAATTTTGTCCCGATGCTGAGATTTCCTGACAGTTAATCCGGGAGCAAAAAAATTCCCAGCCAACTGCAATTTCTCACTGGAACAGGAAGCTGGCTACACGTGAGGATGTCGGTTCATTGTTATGTAATACGGTCACGACCCTCGCGTGCCCGGAGAGACGGACGACGTCATGACGTATTAAAACTCCACCGTGGCCTTCTTCACCCAGCTCACTGCAGGCCTTTAGCCAACTCACCGCAGACAAATGCTGACGCGCTGAATTATCACATTCAGACCAATAGTTCTGCTGAGAAATGAATGAACTGCTTCATAAAAAGGAGAAAAATGAGGAAGTAATAACTGTTGGACTCGGTCATTCAATTTGCCACAAACCGGGTTCCGCTTCCTCCGTGTTTGAGTTGTGTCGTTCTTCCTTAAATTTACCGACCGCACAATGTACTCAGGCCTGAGGTCGACGATATATTTAGTAAACTACTCACAGCAAGTGAAGAAAGACGAAACAAGACAGTGTACCGTATGGCACTCAAGAACTATTTAATTCACTTATTTGTAATTTTTGGATTCCAACCCCCCCCTTTTTTTTCTTCCTAATTGTACTTGGCCAATTACCCCACTCTTCCGAGCCGCCCCGGTCGCTGCTCCACCCCCTCTGCCGATCCGGGGAGGGCTGAAGACTACCACATGCCTCCTCCCTTACATGTGGAGTCGCCAGCCTCTTCTTTCCCCCCTGACAGTGAGGAGTTTCACCAGGGGGACATAGCGCGTGGGAGGATCACGCTATCCCCCCCCCCCCCCCCCCGAACAGGCGCCCCGACCGACCAGAGGAGGCGCTAGTGCAGCGACCAGGACACACACCCCACATCTGGCCTCCCACCCACAGACACAGCCAATTGTGTCTGTAGAGACGCCTGACTAAGTTGGAGGTAACACAAGGATTCGAACCGGCGATCCCTGTGTTGGTAGGTAACGGAATAGACCGCTATGCCACCCGGACGCCCCCCTCAAGAAATATTTTAAATTGGGCCAATAGCCACCAATAAGTTGCGTGCAGCGTTGCGGGTGCAATCAAATCACACAAGGTCACCTGTTTGGATGTCCCTACTATTCCCTCAGTGGCTGCGTTGGTGCTGACGGTGGGAGAATGTAGAGGAAATTAAGAGAGGCCTGCAGCTGTTAGGGGCCTGGTGGAGCATAGGTGGATCTCCTTTAATTCTGAGTAGCTGTGTCTTTCATAAAACCCGTTAGCACTTCACTACCAGGGTGCATTTGCCAAGTGGCAGAATCCATATGGCGATGGGCTCGGTTGCTGTGTGCAATACGGTTTCCCTTGCAAACACTCGGCAAGCGACACACGAGATATTCACCGTGCCATTTGAAGTTGTCTCTCACACTGTCAGGTTGAGTTATGCTAGAAATAACTGCAGTTATTTCCTATGCAAACTTCGCTGCATATCATCAGGGTACCTAGCCCTTTTTTTCTCTCCCACGGTTGCAACATACTTTGGGCACAAATTGGCTGTTTTCCAAATGCCACGAGCCTAGAAATGCTACATATCTCAAGAGATTTCAGGACGAATAGTTTTTCTTATGGCCTATTTCAAAACACAGTTCATCTATCTATCTATCTATCTATCTATCTATCTATCTATCTATCTATCTATCTATCTATCTATCTATCTATCTATCTATCTATCTATCTATCTATCTATCTATCTATCTATCTATCTATCTATCTATCTATCTATCTATCTATCTATCTATCTATCTATCTATCTATCTATCTATCTATCTATCCACCTATTTATGTGTACATCACTGCAGCCTCTTGTATAACTACTTCAGAAAGGCCGTATAAAAGTTCAGTATTTGACATCATTTGTTGGTAATCCTCTGTGTCCAATTGGGAGATTTGCTCCAGTGTTTTAGTAGTGAGGTCAAGAGGGCACATGGAATGAGGAGGGGGGAGAGAGAGAGAGAGAGGGAGAGAGGGAGAGAGAGAGAGCGACAGACAGAGAGAGTGAGTGTGTGTGTGTGTGTGTGTGTGTGTGTGGGTGCTGATGGGGTAGAGGTTTTGCCCTATGATGGGACCAAACGGCCCCTGGCTGACCTTTCCCTGTGGTGTTTGGCTGTGGACGTCTGCCAGGGGTGACTGGATCTGTGCTGACTGACACAGGTGAGTAATATGGACTGATTAACTCTCTGTGATCCGTCCTTCTCTTCTTCTTCTCCTCTCTCCTCTCTCCATCATTTTAACAAACCACTTATTTCCTTCTGCATGTCCGCCCGACTCTGTCTCAGCCCATCTCTCTCTCTGTCTCCCTTTCTTCCTGCGTCTGCCTCACCTCTTTCAGGTGAGGATGATGATAAATGTGTGTATGTAATACGCTTACAAATATAGTCCACCTCCACCTTCATCCAGGCCTTCTGGTCATGCTTCACCGCACTCCATCCAAGCATCGCCTCCGTGTCACGGTCACCGGGGTTGGGGTTCACTACAGAGGTCAAAGTGTGTGTGTGTGTGTGTGTGTGTGTGTGTGTGTGTGTGTGTGTGTGTGTGTGTGTGTGTGTGTGTGTGTGTGTGTGTGTGTGTGTGTGTGTGTGTGTTTTCAGAGAATGCAGTGACAGAAATTTTGCGTCAACTGCACAGAGGACCTTTGCTTTATGGGCTGTATGATTTAAAAAAAAAGAAAAGAGACTTTCAAGGGGCCATCTTGAGCATCAGAATTATATGCTGAATTATCACAAGGTTCATCATAAAAAATGACTGATTTCAGGAAAGTGCCATATGAGTTTAATTAGAAATGAATGTATTGATATGTTTACAAATATTGTTTACATTATTCATGTGAAGGATAATTCAAGAAACATTTGAGTTATCGCAGTAAATGTGAAAATATGAAGAAGTATGAATAGAAATAAAGCCGTGCTCTTGTCAACTATACATCAACCAACCAGTCAATCAATCAACCAACCAATCGATCAATCAATCAAGTTACATTTTATGTCTTAAAAGCCATCAAAATATTTGCTCTTTAACTCTGTTTGAATTATGTAATAGTTTTTGAACATGTTGAAAATCAACAACAATCCAGGACACCAGTCAATACAGTAAATAGATGGACATTAAAGCGAGCTCATGCCGATTGTTTTAATATTGCTTGCTTCTAGTTCACATTATCTGACGTGCATTTTATTGGTTCACATTATCATTACAAGAGACAAATGTGGCTTTAACATTCAAGATTGCACACCTGATAATGTCAGTGTGAACAGCAAAATCAACAGACCAACTGATTTTTCTGATTTCTTTATATTTTTGCCAGTGGTGCTTCATTTTGATAAGGTTGCAATTGTGTTCTTATTTTACTTTTGATAATTTCAGTTAAACGGAAATGTGAAACAGCACGAAACGCGGGGTATACAAACAAACAAACAAACAAACAAAATACCCATAAATATAACCCATTCTGATAAGCACTCTAACACAAATCGGAAGCCAGGAGCGTCTCCACGGACATTCTCTCGGAAAACACGTGATTAGACGAGGCTCCCCGAACCATTGAACCACGGCCTTATTAACTTCATTAACCCAAACTTAACCACGACTTAACTATGGTCTTCTCAACCTTCACTCTAAAGTTAACCTTTCTAACTGCTACTCCACTAAATTTGACCTTTGTGAATGTATCACATGACATGTTCCTTCTTTTTTTATTTTTCGTCCCGGTCGCGGCTCCTCCCCCTCTGCCGAGCCGGGGAGGGCTGCGTGATTTTTTTTCGTACCCGTTTTCCCGGAGCGTTATTATTTTTCCCACCTGGATTCCGGGAAGACCCGCCCCTGCTCTATCTCTGATTAGCTAACCCGACCCCTAACCCCACCCTAACCCTAACCTTAACCCACCTAATGTAACCAGGTTAAAATTAATGTTTTTATTTTATTTTGTTTGAGTATGAAATATCACCAAATCCTGTCTGTGTGCTGTTATTTGTGTTTACTACATTTTATTTTATGTCATTATTTACTTTTATGTATGTTTTACAACGACCGTCATATACATGTACTGTCGCTTTAAGAGAGAGGTCTTGTGGGTACACGGAAGAGGGAACGCGGGAGAGGCCATTTTTTGTTTTGTGGGGGGAGTGTCAAGCAGCGATCGAGCCGAGCCACGCGTGTTTCTTACCGTAGGACAGTTTTGCTGGTTGAGGAGAACGTAACCTTGAGTATCCCTGTAAGAAGATACTGCAAGCTGTGGGATAAAATACTTGTTTATCCTTTCTTACATCGGAGTCCCGTGGACGGTTTCTCCTTCTAACGCACACGAGTGAAGTCCGGGCAGTGGTTGAACTTCGACCCCCACGTCCGTAAGAAACACCGCTCCCGCTGGAGGACTGGACGTTTGTCGAAGGGTTTGAAACCAAAATAAATGGCAAGGTGGGCCAAATAGAGTCCTGTGTGTCCCCCCTCCTTCCTTGATCATGATGATGATGATGATGATGAGAGACTGAGGGCCCCCCACAACACCTGGGGCCCCACCCAACTAGAACACAACGCAGAGCTAATGATGAGAGTGACGGGCGTGCAGCAGGCTGACCAGCAAAGAACAGCATAGGACTGCCCCCGTTACATTGGTGCCGTGACCCTCCTGGATCCTGAGAGTGACATCAGTTGCTCGCCGCGGGAGGCTGCTGTCGTCATCAAGCCCCAGACGTCCTCAGGTATTTCTATAGACTGTACGCTCATGTTACAGTGGACTGGAGTTGAGCTGTGTGGACACTGGACAGTCATAGCTGTGGTTACCATGGACTGGGCTTGTGAACAGGACATTTGTATATACTGAAGGAAGAAAAACACACACAAAAAAAGGAAAAAAGGTTAATGTTGATGTGATTGAAGGACTCGTGTGAATAATCTATTGATGTAAACTACTGGATATGTGCATATGTGATTAATCTATTGGTAAATTTGTTGATTGTGTGTGATTGTTTCAATCTCTTAGTGATTTCTAGATTCAATTATTTAAATGAATTGAGCTTTTCACTTTTTAATTTTATTTTCTATTTTATCTGAGTGTTAGAGGTAAGAACATGGCAGAGGGTGGTTCATACGTAGGTGGGGGTAACATTGCTGATCAGGATCGTTTGGATCGCCAGTGTGCTATGGAGAGGGGGTACCAGTTAGATGTGGGTGGGGGTTTACGGCTAGGTGTAGGTAGGAGTTTCGGGCAGCTCTTAGAGGGCGGGGAACCAGACACCAGAGCACCAGGACCTAGAGACCCGACCACATTTGGCACTCCTCAGTTCACCTCCACACGCTACGTAGAACGGGCCAGGCCAGGTATCAGCGAAGGGGCTGTGCTAGGTAACAGCGAGCAGCCAGTGGGTGAGTTAGCCATGCTCATTACTCGGTTAGCAGAGAAGATAGGAGAGTCAATCACTGCTAAGCTGCAGGAAACACAAATGCTTAGAAACACACACACAGACAGTGCTAGGTCTGCTGAACAGCGTTCGGAGACAGTGCCTAGTGTTAGAGTAGTAATGCAGACAGACGCTAGGGAGCCTCCTATTTTCAGGGGCGATAGCTCTGATAAGTTTACAGTTCATGAGTGGGAGAGCCTTATGACTTTGTATTTGAGGAAGCGAGCCATTCCAGTTAGTGAGCAGTCACATGAGATTCTAGCTAAGCTTATGGGGAAAGCAGGGGACGTGGTGAGGATAAAGCTGCGCAACACATCTGTCGACCACATAGCGAACCCCCACATTATTTTTGATGTACTGAAGCAACACTTTAGTGACCTCACATACTCGAGCATGCCCCTGGCGGACTTTTACAGTACGCTGCCCAAGCCAGGTGAGGACGCTATGGAGTATTGGATTAGGCTTAATAAAACAGTGGAGGTGGCTGACGAATGCTTGAAGTGGCAGGGCCGTAGTATTGAAGAGCCAAGCCACGAGGTAAGCATGATGTTTATCAAACACTGTCCAGATCAGTCTCTTGCCAATGTTTTTAAGTTCAAGTCCGCAGGGAAATGGTCTGCTAGCGAGATCCAGGAGAGGCTTGATGAGCACATGCTGGAGAGGAAGTCCCGTGTTGCTGCAGGTGGACAACGTGAAGCAGGCGCGGTAGAGCATAGGTTCCCATCACAGTTTCATGTCCCTGTAGTCGACATGGCTCCCGACTTAAACACGACCGTCCCGGCTCATGCGTCATCTCCTATACCATTTTGTGCAAGGTCTCCTACACCGTCTTCCGCACCTGTCTCTGGCGGTGATGACTATATGAGGAGTTTGGTGAGCTTGCTAGACCATTTGGTCACAATGCAGACTCAGGTTCCAGTTAGCGCTGCAGTCCGGACACCGACGCTGACTCAACCGCCAGCTAACGCCGCAGGGCGGGTGCCAGACGCACCACAGAGGTTGTGCAGGGTTTGTAAGTCTCCGGATCACTCCACATTTTCCCACTGCAGCCGGGAGAACCGATGTATAAACTGTTTGTCTCCTGGTCATTGGAAGAGGGACTGTCCTCACCCTCAGCCGCCCAACCAGCTCCGTTCTCAGCCTGGTGGAAGAGCTGGTCGTCAGTCTCGTCCGTTAAACTACTAAACCCACACCTAGAGAGGGATGGTGTGGGTAATGTAGATGTATCCCTCACTGATGTCTCCGACCTGGCTCACTTGTATGAAGACAAGTGTGCCAAAGCACCTCAGGGTTCGCGTATGGTCATTCAGGCGACACAGAGGATTCAGGCTTTCAGTGACTTGTTCTATGCTCCTGTTCTTGTCAACCAGAGTGTGCAGCTTAATGGCATGTTGGATACTGGCTCTATGTCATGCAGTATCAGTGAAAATGCAGTAGAGAAGCTCCGCTCTGGGGGTGTTTTACCTGAGAAGCAGCAGCCTGAAGAGAACATTGTCTTGATTGGCTGCGGTGGTCTGGAGACTAGGCCTGATGGTTTTTATGACCTCAACATGCAGCTTTATGGTGTTTCCTTTGTCATACCCACTCTGGTCGTGCCCGGTCAGCATGATGATCTGATAGTCGGCACAAACGTCATTAAACATGTGGCCCATGTACTCAAGAGTGGTACTGAGTACTGGGACATCGCGTCCAGACAGGAACATCCGTTCTAGTCCTGACGTTGAACAGTTCTTGTCCATGTTCACGAATGTAGAGCGCTGGAGGGGTGGTGCAGTTCCTGAGAAGATAGGTACTGTTAAGCTCACCCAGGCCGTGACACTCTTACCCAGGCACGAGCACTTAGTCTGGGGCAGACTTCCTGCTAAGGTGCCTATGTCAGCTGGAAGCACTGTTGTTGTGGAGCCGACAGACTCCAAGGCCATGCCACGCAGTGTCCTCGTAGGTCGACTTGTCACACCGCTCTGGGGTGATAGGTGGGTACCCATGACTGTTGTCAATCCATCTGACAAAGCCATCACACTGAAAAGGAACTGCAAGTTGGCTGATGTGTTTCCATGCTTGGCGATTGAGGACTTTAATGTTTTCCAGGGACCGCAATCAGTTGCAGGGAGGCATGAGTCCAACGCCACAGATAGTGCCTGTTCCCCTGTCCAGCCGGCTAGGAGTTTGTCAGAGCTCGGACTCAGTGACATTGACCTCAGCTCCTGTCAGGTTAGTGAGGCATGCAAGTCCCAGCTCACTCAGCTGCTCACCGAGTACCATGACATCTTCTCCAGGGACTCTCTGGACTGTGGCGAGGTCACAGGATACACACATCGCATCCATCTGGTGGTTGAGCGCCCCTTCGCTTGCCCTACAGGAGGGTTCCCCCAGCCCACTCAGAAGTTGAGACAGGTTCTCACTGATATGGAGGAGAAAGGGATTATCCGGAAGTCCTCGAGCGCATACGCTTCACCGCTGGTTATGGTATGGAAGAAGGATGGCGGGCTTCGGATCTGCACTGATTTCAGATGGCTGAATGCTCGGACCTTGAAAGACGCTCATCCCTTGCCACACCAGTCGGACTGTCTTGCCGCGCTGGGTGGTAACTGCCTCTTTAGTACGATGGACCTCACCTCTGGCTTCTTCAACATCCCAATGCATGAAGATGACAAGAAGTACACTGCTTTCACGACTCCCCTTGGGTTGCATGAATACAATCGCATGCCACAGGGCCTTTGTAATAGCCCTGCAGCCTTCATGAGAATGATGATTGGGATCTTTGGGGATCTGAACTTCACGAAGCTTTTGTGCTATCTTGATGATCTTCTTGTCTTCGCGCCGTCAGAGGTTGAGGCTCTGTCGAGGCTCCGCACTGTGTTTCAGAGGTTGAGGGAGAACAACTTGAAACTGGCTCCGAAAAAGTGTCATCTGCTGCAGAAGCGGGTGCGGTTTTTGGGCCACGTGGTTGATGGCGGAGGTGTGTCTGTCGATCCCTCCAAAGTAGAGGTCATCTCCAACATGACAGTGCAGGATCTCATGGAAGGTGATGGGTGCACGCCTTCTGTTCGTAGGATCAAATCTTTCCTTGGTATGGTATTTTACTACCAGCATTTCCTCCCGAACTGCTCCTCCGTGGCTAAGCCCCTGTTCGCCCTTACAGCTGGACAAAAGAGGAGGGGGAGGTCAGCTAAGGATAAGAAGCCCCATGGCAGCTTCCGTAAGCTTACCTCCGCAGACTGGACGGTGGAATGTGGGGAAGCATTTGATCTGTTGAAGACGATGTTACTGGAGTGTGTGGTGCTTGCCCATCCAGACTTTGAGGTGCCTTTCATTTTGTCGGTCGATGCGTCTTTGGACGGACTCGGTGCGGTGCTGTCTCAAGTGCCCCGAGGAGAGTCCAAGGCCAGACCTGTTGGTTTTGCAAGCAAGTCCCTCAGTGCCTCACAGCGGAAGTGTCCAGCTCATAGACTGGAGTTCATGGCGCTGAAGTGGAGTGTTTGTGAAAAGTTCAGCCACTGGCTGAAGGGTCAAAGCTTCACCGTTTGGACAGATAATAATCCGCTGACTTATCTCCTAACGAAGCCGAAGCTTGACGCGTGTGAGATCCGCTGGGTGTCTAAGTTGGCGTCTTACACTTTCGATCTCAAACACCTGCCAGGGAAGAAAAACGTGGTGGCGGATGCCTTGAGTCGCGACCCTTTTTCCAAGCCCGTCAGTCAGAGGCTACTTAGGGAGCCCTACCCGGCCCTTGTTCAGGAAGCCGACGGGGTTGAGGGGGACTCTGTGCAGGATGTTTTCAGACTCAGTTGCCAGTCCCAAACAGTGAGTAGCGCGCGATCTGGGTTTGCTTGTGATGCAGCTGAGGTCAGGGCTTTTTGTCAAGCCAAATGTGACTGGCCTGATGCATCAGTATTCACAGCACTCAGTTTGGTCCAGCACGTTCAACATCTGTCGGGTGGTCAGGATACACTGCCAATGTTATCCACCGAGGAGCTCAGGTTGAGTCAGGAGCAGGACCCCTGCATCTCCAAGGTGTTGCCCTTTGTCGCTGTTCGGAAGTGGCCATCGAGACGTGAGAGGCATGGTGCTGACCAGAAGGTCCTCAGGCTGTTGAAACAGTGGGAGAAGTTGGAAGTCAATGATGGTGTCTTGTACAGGGTGACAAAGGACCCAGTGTCCAAGCAGAGGAGGTCTCAGTATGTTTAACCTCTGAGTCTGAAAGACAAGGCACTGTCTGGCATCCACGATCACGCTGGTCATCAGGGCCAGGACCGTACTCTCTCTCTTGCAAGGCAGCGTTTTTATTGGCCTGACATGGAGAGGGATATCAGAGCATTTGTCAGATGCTGTCGGAGATGTGTGTTTGGGAAGACCCCAGAGCCAGCTGCTTGCGCGCCCCTGGAGAGCATTAAAACTTCCGCACCGATGCAGCTTGTGTGTATGGATTTCTGGTCCGCTGAGGACAGTAAGCAGCGGTCAGTCGATGTCTTAGTGGTTACTGACCACTTCACTAAGCTTGCTCACGCGTTCCCCTGCACCAATCAGACAGCGAAGCAGGTCGCCAAGAAACTCTGGGATCATGTAGTCTGTGTTTACGGGTTTCCGGAGAGAATACATTCTGACCAGGGCACAAACTTTGAGAGCAACCTGATTGCAGAGCTTCTCAAGTTGGCGGGTGTAGCGAAGTCCCACACGACGGCCTACCATCCTATGGGTAATGGCGGGACAGAGCGTTTTAATCGCACGATGGGGAATATGCTCCGTTCCCTTCCGCTTCAGCAGAAGCAACAGTGGCCTCAGCAGATCCATTCTCTCACGCTCGCGTACAATGCCACTGTTCACGAGACCACGGGTTATGCGCCTTTCTTCCTGATGTATGGGCGTGTCCCAAGACTGCCGGTGGATGTTATGTTCAGGCAGGTTTTGCATGATCCTCACGTTGTTTACTATGACTCTTATGCTCAGTCTCTGCTTTCCTGTCTAAGGAGTGCAATGGAGATCGCTCAGAAGCACTCCACGGCTGAGCAGCAGCATCAGGCGCGACAGTACAACAGACACGCCAAGGGCACTGTCCTGTCTGTCGGGGATCGTGTTTTGGTTGCGAACCAGAGTGAGCGAGGGAAGAGAAAGTTGGCTGACAAATGGGAGAACGGAGTGTACACGGTTGTCGGTGTCAACCCCAATATCCACGTCTACAAGATTCAGGATGCAGAGGGGCACACCAGGGTGGTGCACAGGAACCGTTTGTTGGAGGTCAACTTCTTGCCCCTTCCTGTATTAGATCAGGGTGAGGAGTCCAGTACAACCAGTCAGTTGCTTGACTGCGCAGAGTCCGATGAGGAGGACAGTGCAGATGGCCTGACGGTCTCAGGGGATGCAGTGGGGCTAGCAGTCTCATCACTTGGAGACTCGCCTAGATCTGAGTGGGCAGAAGCGGAAGAGTTCATTCCGTCTAGTCTGGTAGTCAGTCCTGTGGGGGCCACTGCTCAGACTCCACCCAACACACACGCACCACACAACACACATGCACCACACATAGAGGCATCACACTCACTCGATGTTGGTGTTATATCTCACACTGATTCGCACACAGAAGCACCACACTCACTCGATACAGATGTTGCAGCTCGCACTGTCTGACGCACACAAGTAGAGAGCGATGGTCGGGTTAGGACACGCACAGGGAGGGTGGTGAGGTCAGTGAACAGGTTAATAGAATCTATGGCTCAGATGCCATTTCTATGGAGTGTGAGGGTTTGAACTTTGATGGAGGTTGGAGTCATTCAAACTAGTTTAATGTGAGTTATTAGGTGTCTATCAGACAGGGTTGTTTTGGGCCAAGTGCATGGTGTGGCGTATCAGGCGTCACATTGATCTAGGGGAATACTGAGACTTGATCAACCTCATTATTTTCTGAACCTCGTAACCGAGGTAGCTCCTAAGTTGACTGGAGGGCTAGGTCCTTCTTTTCACTTGTGCCAGTAGTCAGTGATGGGCTTTTCCTTTCCTCTTTCTCTTTTTATCCTGCTGTCAGGATGTTGGTGAATTTCAGGAGGGGTGAATGTAACCAGGTAAAAATTAATGTTTTTATTTTATTTTGTTTGAGTATGAAATATCACCAAATCCTGTCTGTGTGCTGTTATTTGTGTTTACTACATTTTATTTTATGTCATTATTTACTTTTATGTATGTTTTACAACGACCGTCATATACATGTACTGTCGCTTTAAGAGAGAGGTCTTGTGGGTACACGAAAGAGGGAATGCGGGAGAGGCCATTTTTTGTTTTGTGGGGGGAGTGTCAAGCAGCGATTGAGCCGAGCCACGCGTATTTCTTACCGTAGGACAGTTTTGCTGGTTGAGGAGAACGTAACCTTGAGTATCCCTGTAAGAAGATACTGCAAGCTGTGGGATAAAATACTTGTTTATCCTTTCTTACATCGGAGTCCCGTGGACGGTTTCTCCTTCTAACGCACACGAGTGAAGTCCGGGCAGTGGTTGAACTTCGACCCCCACGTCCGTAAGAAACACTGCTCCCGCTGGAGGACTGGACGTTTGTCGAAGGGTTTGAAACCAAAATAAATGGCAAGGTGGGCCAAATAGAGTCCTGTGTGTCCCCCCTCCTTCCTTGATCATGATGATGATGATGATGATGAGAGACTGAGGGCCCCCCACAACACCTGGGGCCCCACCCAACTAGAACACAACGCAGAGCTAATGATGAGAGTGACGGGCGTGCAGCAGGCTGACCAGCAAAGAACAGCATAGGACTGCCCCCGTTACACTAACCAACGGAGGCAACGAGTACTAGCCAATCAGAGGCAGAGTTCCCGGAAAACGGGTACGAAAAAAAAATCACGCCTGCAGACTACCACATGCTTCCTCCACATGTGGAGTCGCCAGACGCTTTTCGCCTGACAGTGAGGAGTTTCGCCAGGGGGACGTAGCGCGTGGGAGGATCACGCTATTCCCCCAGTCACCCCCCCTCCTCAACAGGCGCCCCGACCGACCAGAGGAGGCGCTAAGTGCAGTGACCAGGACATATACCCACATCCGGCTGTAGGGACGCCCAACCAAGCCGGATGTGACGCGGGGATTCGAACCGCCGATCCCCGTGTTGGTAGGCAACGGAATAGACCGGTATGCTACCCTGACGCCCCAATCACACGACATTTTGAAGTCGTGTTATTTGTGCGCTGAGAATATAATTTTCACCGGAAATCCCGTAACACCGTGTCAGTATGCCCTGTACCAAATCGACTACGTGTTTCCCTCAGTAAAATCATCGAAAATAACAAGAGGCTGCAGCTAATAAGGTTGCCTTGTCGGTCGCCATTTTTGTTTATAGTTTAAATCGAACAAGCAAAAACGCCCGCCTGCAACGTTCATCCCAGTTTGCCGCCTCACGACAAGGGGGAGTCGTAAAATTACGTAAAATGGTTTCCGCGAGAGTATCCATGGAGACCCTCAACCTTGCCCCGAACAGGCGGCCGTCTGAAGTCACGGCGGCTGCTTAGCTTTTAAATGTCTCATTCCGCATTAGCTGGATATTTTCGGTTCGCAAGTGGAATGTTTTTAAGACTAGAATGGGATCCCAACAGGTACAACTGGCTAATAACCTTCTTTGAATTGGTAAAAAGGGAAAACTGTATCATGCTTTTGAAAAACCGCTTTAGCCTTAGCTTGAATAATTAGCATCCGCCCGAAATGTAAGCTAGCGGGGTTTTAGGTAGACCTATACATTAGCCTTTTTACATTTCATGATTTAAACGGGGGGATAAATCTGTGTCACTTGATGTTTTTAAACCGTCTCACCGTGTAGGTAATATGTTAGGGACTTTGTTGTACATTGTGGGCCAATGATTTATGGTGCAGGTCTCACCCCCCTACCCAACCCATACATCCTATATCTGTCAGACAGAAACTGACGAAGCCTGTCATTAAATTGGCGCAAAGTATGGCAGCACGGTGCAGCATCCTCTTAGACTGCAACGACAGTTTACATAATATCCTTCCTCTTTGTTTAAAAACGATTCGAGCCCAAACATGAGGGATGAGCTGCCACAGCATTGTTGGGAGTCTTCTTGTTCAAGACCCCTCTCCCACTTTCCAAAGAACAATCTCACACTGCATTGTCTCCTTAACAATCATAAATTTAAACCATAATCTGCCATCACAACATAGCAGATAAAAGATAATTATCTCTCTTAGCGAGGTGCCCTGGGGCTTCGTTGGACAGCCTTGCAAACAACGTGTCTAAACCCTCATCCCACACACAGGCTCTCAACAAGATCAGGGAGAATGCTGCCATGCTGAGCGACTCATCAACAGAGGAGGTAAAAAAATAAAAAAATAAAAAAATCAACAACTGCCATTTGACAAACATGGGGGATTTACATGTAAATCCGGGTTAAGAAATAAGAGGGCTCATGTGCGAGGGTGAGAGTGCATGTTTTTTCGGGGTTGGGGGCAGACTGGACTGGTGGGTCAGGGGGAGTGCATGTAAAGTAGCATCATATAGCGCACTGGAGGCAGTGCAGGCGCTAATGTTCACCAAGGTTCACCGAGGGAGCACCTTAGAGGCACACACCAATGTCTGTAGAGGGGTGGTGGGTGTGGGTGGAGGGGGGATTGATGACTTGACAGGCAGGAAGGGAGCGAAGGGGAGCGTTTAGGGAAGAGTTGAGTTTTTAGGTGGGGTTTGGAGAAAATGGCATGGAGGAGGAAATGCTAATGTTTTAGAATAGATGGAAGGTTGTACAGACATTAAGTCTGTCAACAGCAAAAAAGGAGCCGCTCACCAACCTGAAAATATGGATACCTGTTTGTATATTGCATTTCAAGGATCGTTTGGTTTGTGAACAGACACCCCTATAAAAATCTATGATAAAGATCACACACACACACACACACACACACACACACACACACACACACACACACACACACACACAGAGCCCTTCACCAATTCATTTTTGATGAAGGCCTAGGCCTGTTGAAACGGTTATAGCAGTGCAGCTCCTTGAAATTTGAGTATTCCTCAGATATCACCAAGTTCCTTAGTTAACCTCCCCCTACAGCATCTGTGTAATTCTGTTTTCCACCATACCACGTGGCTTCC
Organism: Lampris incognitus; assembly: GCF_029633865.1. Taxonomy (NCBI): domain Eukaryota; kingdom Metazoa; phylum Chordata; class Actinopteri; order Lampriformes; family Lampridae; genus Lampris; species Lampris incognitus. Next base: position 32,299,132 of record NC_079213.1, on the reverse strand, counting down.
ATGTTATAATTTACTGCTTTGTCCCCAGATTGCCCCCATCTAACGGACAGTCGTTTCTTCAGGCCCCTCAGGCCAAACTGAACATCACCTGTCAGAACCTCCGTGGCAGCAGTGCATTTGCATGGGCCTGCATCCACAACTGTCACTGGGGTTTTGCACAACCTCACACAGAGCCTTCATCTGCTCTTAACAGCCAAGGCTGATACAGCTCACCTGAGCCGTGCGGCAACCAACTGATAGCTGACTGGCACCTCTAAGCACATCACAAATCCACAGAAAGGTAGACCAGACAGATGTTTGTATTTTGTTTATTTGGCTACAGTGCCAAGGGACATGCATTAGCTAAGCTGTTCTAAGTGACAGGATCTTGGCAGTATCAGTGAAGGTGTGTTTGAAGAGTGCATGTTGACTGCCACTCTGGTTTTATCAGTGCTAAGTCTTTCATTACTCACTTATTAATAAAAAAGCTACAGAGCATCTTAGAAGAGCTTTCTGATGTTTGTAAAACCTTTGGTAACACTTTTTATGAAGCTTGCTTCTATAACGCCCTATAAGCATCTATAATGCACTATAAGTGTAGCTATAAGTCATTGTAAGATTCATTATAACCATGTATACGCCCTCACAACACCTCATAACCACCTTTATGATACATTATGTCAATTTAAAATGCATTTATGCATTATAAATATGTCATCATTAGCCTGTTTATCTGTCAAATGTCATATGCACCATAGCCAACTTGTTTTGCTGAAGTTTTGTAGAGATGCATAATGAGATTTCAGTGCTATTTCACAGTCTTCCGCCATAGCCGTTAGTCATTGTAATACACATTATAGGAAGGTATGGGCATTATAGATGCAATAGATGCTTATAGGGCATTATAGATGCTTATAGGGCATTATAGATGGAGGCTTCATAGAAAGTGGTACCAAACTTTTTTTTTCTAACAGTGTACGCTACTCGTCTGTCCATTGTTAGTATGATTTATCCAATTTCTTGTAGGACTACATACACATATCTTGTGTAAACTGACAACAGTTAGTGTAGCTAACTAACAAGGGCACTGCTGTGTTGGTTGGCTGCAAAGTGCCTCAGGGCTGTTTACACAGAACTATGCCTTATTCCAACTCGCTATGTGATGTCAATGGCCATTGTGTCCCATAGGCCAATCAGATAAGCCCTATTAGGTAAATAAGGCTGCTGTGGCCAGTCGTTTTTGCGAGCATGCTGGAATCCGGTGTGGTCATCTGTAGCACCCCAGCAAGCCAGAGAATTGATCAGGGAAGTGACAAAATGCATTGATGCAGCCTCCTGTTTTCTTCCCTCTGTTTCCTGAGCTTACTATCTACCTCATATCTCATTAGCAGCTAATCCACACAGCCATCTCTGTTCTGATTGTAGAGTCGATATCTCCCTGTGTACTCATCCTCCGTGGCAGATGGATTTTATAGGGAGGCTCACACACTTTTAACATTGGTGATGATAAAACCCCATGTTTTGAGAGCAGTGTCTACATCTCTTTCCAAGTGTTCTGCAAAAGTAAATGAGAGTGATGTTTTTGTGTTAGAATGTATGATTGGTTAGTTGATTGACTGATTGGATGATGGATTTTAAATGTCATGGACCCAATTTGCTTAGCCCACCTGGGATTTGAAATATATATCCGTACATTGGAATACACAGGAATATTTACACACTTCTAAACAGACCAGCACTAGTATTTCATAAAGTATACTGCTGTTTTCCTAGATGTCTACAGCATTCACATTTCTCCGACAAAGCTCACTTTGCAGCACATCATAGAAAGGACTGTGTGTGCTCTCTTTAGGTGCACTAATGTCGTATTGCCTTAAGTCTTAGTATATGCGCGTGTGTTAAAAATTACCCGATCCAAAACACCCCTACCACCACCACAACCAACACAGTCCCATGTTTTCTGATCGTCCCCCACTCCCACCACCAACCCCCACCTCCCTCTGGGAGGCCTGGGAGTGTTTGTACTGAAGGCGGGAAGCGGAGATGGCTGGTGTTTTCATAGCAAAAGCTCTTTCCTGAGGTAATACTGGCCCGGGCTGACTGCTGGCACTCCACAACACAGAGCGGAGCAGCAGCAGCAGCTCTGGCAGAAGGCCACGCCTGGGAGAGATCCTATCTCCTCCACGGACTCGGATCAGATAGGACACAGCACTGTCCAGATGAGCATAATATGCCGGTGCCTGTAGTCACTGGGAATCGATGCACTGCCTACTGAATGTTTACGTTGACTAGATTTTTCAAACCAAAGCCCACACAACCCAAGCTGTGGTTATAGATATTACTTTACCAAAAACCCCAATGAACCACTGGGTGCTGGAAGGGCAGGCCATGTTGTATGGAGCTGCCAAGGCTTGGGATGGTGAAACAACTTGGAGATGGATGGATTAGACAGAGAGAGGCAAGTGTGTGTTCACTGTAGGCTCTAATTTACTTAAGTGCGGTCTAAATGGCGAGGAGGAGTAGATAAGAATGTTGCTAATAGAGCTCGAGCTCCCAGTAACAGTCACACAAAGTAGGCAGACAAAGGAAACCTCCATAACTTCTTTTGCAAGTACTAATTCTCGTCAATCCAGATAAGTAATATGTTTCTAAAGGTCTTTTAAATCGGCGTTCCTTGTTCTCACTTATTTTGATTTGGGTTTTAGCTGACACTCTGACTAATGTCTGCCACAGTTTTACCTCGGCGTCAAAGTTATTCATTAAATTGAGAATCTACAATCAGGCTGTTGCTCATAATAGAAGAGTGCCTGGAACTCATGGCAGTTCAAGCGGTTCAGTTACTCCTGCTCAAGGGAAGACTGCAGTGCACCATGGGAGTGCACTGCACTCAATACCACCTTCGCAAGCTCTTTTATCCGCAGAATAAGCAAAGCAGGGATACACACAAGCACACTCACGCAGACATATATGTGTTGCTGTCTCGAGCGTCAGACCCGTTGAAAAGTGCAGAGGCACCCAGTGCATAAGAGGAAAGAGGAGAGCAGCTGAAGAGGGGGAATGCAGCTCCATCAACACCTGAACCCAAAGAGACAGAGTTTTGTTTATCCAAACGCCTCCCGATCTTGAGCCGTGAACCAGGAAGCAGCAGGTGCCTCGCTCCAACGGCAGGCCTTTTATTGTTGACAGTGGATAAACAGGTTGGAGGATGGCATGGGGTGATGGGGTGTGTGTATATGTGTGTGCACGTCTGTGTATATGTGTGAAGTTAAGGAGGGGGGCAGTAGGGTGTTTTTCCGGCAAACAGTCACTCCTGTTGGAGGAATTAGCGCTGACTAGCTCAGTGTAAAATTTGAAAATGTAAGCTGTTTTTTGTTCATTTGTTTGGTTTTGTTTTTCCTTAGTTGGCATCTATTAAGGTTGTTTTATTTATGGCTGCCGTTGAGCAGCCTGGCTGCTGGGTTGCCTGGCATGGGTTACATGCTGTGTGGTATGGAGGAAGCATTGAGGAGAGGGCAGCTGATGTTGGGGGTTAGGGGGTTAAGGGGGGACGGGTTATGGGATGGGTGGGGGAATGGAAGTAGTCTCCAGTGTGTCTCCATTGTAGCTCTGTCACTCTCCATTGCCTTGGCCCACTATTCCTCACAAGCAGCTCGTCCATGTCAGCAGAAATGAGCTTTTTCCTCCTCTCTCAACCTTCCCCTCCCTTTTCATTCTTCCCTTCTCCATTCACTCAACTGTTACTTAAATACGTCTGAAAGCCGATCACATTGTCATGGCTTGAACACATCTGCAGCTTAACCTTGAGCATTGGTTATTGTTGTCAAGCACACTCGTTGGTTTTACTCCCGACGCATGTGTGGGAACAAAACTTTGTTTTTGTCAAATGTGGCTCTGGGTTAACTTTTGGAACCGTGTCATAGAGAATGAACGCGAGGGAAAAGAAAAAAAAAACAACCCCAAAACAAAAAAAAAAGATTCACTCAAAACTTCGGTTGACAGTGCGGGCATTGTTTTATGTATTGTTTCATCAGTTCAGAATGTTGCGGAGCACCTTGGCATTTTCTCCTGTTCTTACTCAATAAGCCAGATGGAGGGGGAGGTGTGCCTGAGGGCAAGTGAGCAAAAGGAAGGGGGAGCGGCGGGGATTCAGGTGACCAGTTTTACCTGGGACTGACTCGAGCCCGTCAGGACACGCAGGAGAGAGTTGCTCAGTAGAGCCCGAGGGTAGAGAGGGCGAGAGAGAGGGAGAGAGAGAGAGAGAGAGAGAGAGTGAAAGAGGAAGAAATAAGTTTCAAGGAGAGGTAAAACAACTCACATCAATCTTTGGTTTGACCCCAATCCTTCTCTCTCTCTCTCGCTCTCTTGCTTTCTCTCTCTCGCTCTCTTGCTTTCTCTCTCTCTCTCTCTCTCTCTCTCTCTCTCTCTCTCTCTCTCTCTCTCTCTCTCTCTCTGTCGTAACCATCTCCATCACTCCTTGGTATTTTGTTTTTTGCTTCCTTTTTAAAAACACAGAAACAAATTTTTCTCTGCTTCCCCTTCATTTTGTACTCGATCTCTTTTTCTTTCTATGTCTTTCTTCTCGATCATTTAAGTATTTATTTGGGAGTGGGGGTGGGGGGATTGGAATTCCACATGGGTGAAATTGTTGCTGTAATTGCCGCGGCCCTGAGAAACACAACGAAAAACTCCCACATTCCAAGAAAAGTTGTACAAATATAGCTTGGACAGGCCAGACGTTTCTAAAAGCATTCTCTTTTCGTTGCTTTGTCTGGTGGTGGTGGCAGGACGTTTGTTATTGTTGGTGTTTTGTGACGCGAGGCGATTAATCAGGTGTCAGGAGTTGAACTGTGTGAGGGGAGAATGTGACCACAGCACTAATGTGGGGACTCAAACGCCGATGTCGACAAACCTGATTTCATGTGGCCGGACTAGCTCTTTGTTTTGGCCTGCATCTGTGTTTTACAACCATTCCACGTGTTTCACATGCTGATATGTCTGTTAACATGGTAGAAAAATTCACACATTTGTTCTCTTCAGTCATTTCTTTTCCAAAAAATATGACACGCCGCATTATGTCATATTTGTGTTGTGTGTGAAGACATTTCTCATACAGATCAGAACCATAATCTTCTTATACATATCAGGATTTCAAAGTGTGAAAAAATATGACATGCCGCATTGTTTCATATTTCTTATACATATTCTTATACATAGGACACTTCTTATACATTCTTATACATATTCTCGTTATATCATTGACTTCTTATACATATTCTTATACAGGATTTTAAAGTGTGGAAAAAATACGACATGCTGCATGTTTCATATTTGTGTTGTGTGTGCAAATATTTCTTAAACAAATCAGAAACAGATTGTTATAGGTGCTGCAGGATTTTAATGTCTTAACTCTTCCAGAAAGGCTACTTATAAATAAATGTCTTATTTCACAACGGAATCAATGCAAATGGTGCAGTTATAATAATACTGCACAATTTTCTGCTATCAAAGTAGATATACGTTGATATATATCCTAGCTGAAATGCATGTTCAGTGTGCTGCAGTACGTGTGTGAGTCTTTTTTTCTTTAACTCTGTCATGCCGGGGAAACACAACATGGAACATATCTGAACTTTCCCTCACCCGCATTGCAATGCCTTGCAGCGCTCAGCCCGGCGAAGCGGGGCGGCTGTTTGAATAGTTATGAGTTGTTAACGCATAGCATACACATACTTTACCAAAAGCTGTTTTTTTCCTCTGTCAACCTGTAGTGTTTTCTCCCTCACACTCCCACCCTTTTCCCTCCATTACCTCTGACCCCCCCCCCATAACTCCTCCTTTGCTCTTCCCCTTCTTTCTTTACGCCTCTCTCAGGGGTGTGTAGCAGGTGAGCCACTCACTCACAGTTTAACCGAACGTCGTTGGACAGAGGATAATTACAGGGATGGAGGCTCAAACTGTGGAACTACTTTTCCAGTAGCTCCTGATCCCCTCCTTCCCGCCCACCCGCCATCTTGTTTGCCTTACAGAGTCTCAATATTGAAACTGAAAGGAGAAACACAACCATGACGTGGTGAGGTGAATGACATCACAATAGCAGTGTTAAAATGCAAATATACAGATTGTACTGCCTGTATAAATGAGGCGTTCCACTGACAAAAAGGTACTTACATCTTTTGTGAATTCATCGATGAGATGCGCCAGTGGTCCAAGTGGTCCCCAGTTGCACCAACAGATGTGGTGAAGCCAGTCAGAAGTTTTTTTTTCTTATTTTTTGGGGGGGATTTGAAGCTTGCTTGACATGTGTCTCATGTTTTCCCAGTCTTATTACAGTTGGGTTTGTGTGCATTTCTCTAAAAAACAAACCCTGACCTAATGAACCCCTGTGGGCCTACTTCCACTCCCAGTGTGTTTAGTGTCTCCTCCCTCCCAAAAGGAAAGGTGGAGGTTAGCCTTGATGGATGGCTGTCGTGGGGAGAGGCCAACGAGTCTTGCTTAATGCATACCCGTTTGTTTAATTGGGGTGATGTGCAGGTGCCACAAACCAGCAATTATCAAATTGGGTTCCTCCAGATAGCTTTGCTCAGTTTTTCTTTACATCACTGAGTATTCCAGGTGTACCTTTGAGCATTTTGCCTTTTCTGATGGATGTTTTTTTCTTGTTTTTGTTTTTCCTGCAGACATTTTGGTGCTGTGGCCTGCAATGCAGAACCACCAATGGAATGTACGGAGGCTTATATGGCCATAAGGGGACTGTAATGGCCTCTCAAATCAATGTCAGCGTCTGTTTAGATTTAATTAGTGGCCTTAGAACAGGTTCTCTATGTGAGTGCATCCACTTAGAGGCCCCTCATTGGATTTTAACATTTACAATAGAAAGACTGAAGCCTCAATTCTAGTAATCCTATATCAGCACTTGCTGCCCTGTCCCCCGAGGGCAATGCAGTGCAGTGCTGTTTGTGAGTGTGTGTGTGTGTGTGTGTGTGTGTGCGTGCGTGCGCGCACACGCGCGCGGTCGCATCTTTGTGTGTAAATTTTTTTTTCATTTGTTTGTCATGAAACACGTTTGTTGTATTTAAATGTGTCTTAAGTGCGTGTGCGTGTGCGTGTGCCTTTACAGTGGTCGGATTGATTGAGCGGTGAATTGCGAGTCCCCTGGGTGTTTTTGTGCCGCTTGTTGTTTCTGTTTTGTGGTTTCACAAAGGGCCTGTGTGTATTGGGGTGGGATTTTGAACAACACGTGGGTGGGAAGGGTGTGAATTTTGTGAGCGCATGTTTGTGTGTGTGTGCATGTGTGTATGTGTCTGTTTTGGGTGAGCGGCGGAGGCTTGGAAGGCTCTGTCCTTGCCAAGCTCTTGAGCAACAAAGGAATCGCGAAAGACCCCCCCCCCCGCCACCTTTGCTTAGGGTAATTCCAGGGTCCGTTTCAAAGACAAGAGCCATGACTGCTGAAAGTAATGTAGCAAGGTCTGTCATGACTATAGCCCTGTCTGTCATTCGTACCCTGTGCAGACACATAAACATGCTGACAGATAGATGATTTAAAACTGCTCTGGTACATGATCATGATGATTTCCTTTTTTTTCTTCATGAATTGCGGCTGTTTGAATCATTTTTTTTATTCAGCAGTACATAGAATCATCTTCCCGTGTCCACGATAATATCAATATCAATTCTTAATGCTTATGAATGTGTGGTGAGTAGAGGTCATTTGTCAGTTTAATTCTGTTTCACCTGTGTCTGTCCAAACCAAGATAGTCAATTTACATTAGGGTAGGGAACCCTGGGTGTGATTAGGGTGGGGGGAGGTTGTGGAGCAAAACCTGTTTAGTGAATTAGCTCCCTCATCTTCTTAGTCTGCAGCTCCTCTTCCTCCTTCTCTCTCTCTGCTTGACCACCCCGGTGTGACCACTAGGTTTGAGACTGGTTTGGGGTTAGGGTGGTGCCGTGGATGAAAGCTGGGATTGTTGTGTGGTGGGACAGGTTCCCCGTAGCACCTGGCCATCTGGACATTACATCCCCCAGAGCTGTAATGGATGCCCCCCACCTCTTCCAGTCCTGGCGGAAGACCCATAATGGACGCCCCTGCCGGCCCTAAGGGGAGCCCCTCTGGGACCTCAGACTGGGAGGTTGTGCAATTGGATAATGGGCTTCATTGAAGACCCATTCAAAGTGAGGTTGGTAGCTTGCTCTGAGGAGCTGTGAACTGTTCTGGGGGGTCGCTGGGGGTCGTGGTGGGGTTCACACAGCCCTGACCACTGGCCGGTAGTTAAAATCCGATCACCACAATGACTCACCCTGCTACCTGCCTTCTGTCGCTGTGGAGACAGGTGTAAAGGGGCGGAGCTAAGAGCGCAGGTGGCGGCAGCAGTGTGTGACTGTGATTCAGGTTACGAAGGGACAGGCCGCGATAGAGGCTGGTTTGTCCGTTTGGAGCAAACCAAACACGATTAAATCTGAGCCATCATGTTGATCAGAACAAGGGAATGGGAATGTGGTCATTTCTCTCAGTGACCTTTTCTGTGAAAAGAGAAACACCTGGGAGAGTTAAGGACAGGTGTGTGTGTGTGTGTGTGTGTGTGTGTGTGTGTGTGTGTGTGTGTGTGTGTGTGTGTGTGTGTGTGTGTTGTGTGTGTGTGTGTGTGTCCTGGAGAGAGAAGGGACTCTGAAAGCAGAGCAGGCTCTTGCTGCATGATGGAATGGTTGAATGCAACCACTCATTAACAGGGACAAGTCATCCTCGAATGTTTGCTCTTGTTGCTGCAGGGCTCGTCTTAACGTTAAATATTCTCAATTTCCATTTCCAATTTTAAACTCTCTCTTCCTCCGCGCGCATGCACACACACACACACACACACACACACACACACAGACTTAAGTACACAGTCATTGGCATACCTAAGGTTGTACATCATACTTATATCCAATCTTGTGAAGGGTACATAAGCTAGAAAATGATATTTCAGAGTGTGAGGTGTTGTTTACAAGGTTGTTTAGCATGATGTACTGGAGAGGCAGGGGACCAATATTTGATCATGCTTGAACAGCCCAATTTACGGGGTCCTATAAGAGCTGGACTTTTGTTTCAGTCCTAATTTACAGCCATTTGTTTCTTTTCTTTTCAGACACTTGATCTTTTTTTTTGTGTCTTGAATCACCATATAAAGTGACAGAGTGGTAAAATAATTTTTTTTATAATTTCACAGTGGATAATTCATTGTTTTTGGACTGATTCTGAGTGATAATTGGGAAATTCTCTCGTGATTGTGAAAGGATTCATTATTTTACTTTCAACTCTTGCCCTATTGCAGTGTTACTGTTGAAAATATATAAGCATAAACTTTCACACCCATTCCTTGCTCTCTCAAAAGTCACACATACACATTCCACATGTGGCGTAACCGATGAGGCAAGATTTGACATGAAAAAACAGCGAGGCTGAGACAGGCTCGTCCTTGAACAGTTGAACTTTTGTCTCAGTTGCGCTCTTCGCCCATGCACACGTGCGTGCATGCACACACACATGCACACACAAACTGACACCTACTTAAAGAGTTTCGCTTTTTTTCCCCCCTCTGAGTATTCTGCTGCAAGCTGTCAATGGGTAATGGGTGTTATAGAGTCTTAAAAGCACTGGTCCCCCAGGGCCTCCTCAGCTCCTCACCTCACCACTTCTCTCCTCACAAGAACATGTCAGGTGTGGTCGAAGGAGTGAGACAGAGATATTACAATTACACTGTAACCGCTCTTGACTCCTGCTGACAGAAGGACGGCTTGGTGGGGGGACTAACTTCATTCAACGGGCCCTTGGTTTGCAGGATGGAATGTGGCTGAGCCCACAGCATAGTTAAAGTCCTCAGAGAAACCCTTAGTCTGTTTCTCTACTACAAATGTGGTTAAAATCTCACCAATCCACAATGGATGTAGTGTACAACTGAAGATGGGTGTGAGTTACTGTTAGGTCACATATAACCTCAAACACAAAGATTTAGCCAGATAATTTGAATAATCAATCAGCCACAGCCAAACTAAGTAGATTCTGTATGGTGCCATGGTGCGTTTGATGGTGATGGCATCATAGTCCTTATTAGATAGAAAGCTATTTTAAGTTGTGATCTTTTAGATTTCCATGCAAGTGAGTGTTCTTTTTGATACGTTTCATTGTTGGTGTGTTGAAGACAGTAGCTAGTTCATGAGTATCCAAATGATGTACACCTTTTTTTCCAGCTTTTCATTTGAATAATTACTATCAGTCAGGACATTCCCTGGAAATTGAGTTTGTGAAGTTGTTGTTAGTAGCATCAGATATTGCAGATCAGGACCTTTTTAATCAGATATCGGCGGGGCAGTGGGCAAGCTGCTGATGTAACAGCAATGGTGACTGTTTCGTTTGGAATGGAGTGCTCCAACACCACTGCACCGTGCATCATCAGAAGTGAAGTTTACTTGAACAAAGAAGGTTATCTTCAATTGTACGTCACATGCAAACTTGGCTTTCCTGCTCCTCAGGCCATCCAGTGCCTTAATTTGTTCTTTTTTTTTTAAAGTAAAGTTGGCGGTGCAAATTCACATTTGCAGTGGCCTCACCCAGTTTCGTCCATGCACTGTCTTTGTCTAAGTTTGTCTTCGTTTGATGGATGGGAGAGCTGGGGCTGGATTGGCAGGGAGAGCTTGGTCTGCTGCGTCCTGTGGGTGGCGGGACCATGGCCCTGCCTGGAGCTGTGCCTGAAGAGGAAGCACCAAGGGCGGTCTGATAGGACGCGGAATAGGGGCAGGCTAAGATAATTGCTAGCCCATGCAGACCGGCAGTTCCGATAACACCGAGGGCGGTCTGGCGGCGGCCTTGCCTGGCATTACTGTGTTTTTAGTGTTGTTGTGTGGAGTGTGGGGAGGTGTGTCGAGGGTGTCTGGCTGGGAGAGCTAGCATTGGATTGGCTGAGGGAGCTTGGTCTGCTGCATCCTGTGGGCCCAAGGACCACGGCCCTGACCGAAGCTGTGCTCGAAGAGGAAACACCGAGGGTGGTCTGACAGGACACGGAAGCGGGGCAGGCTAAGCTAACTGCTAGCCCATACAGACCGGCTGTTCCGACAGTCATCCTGGCTGGCGTTCGTTCTCCTGGACAGTGATTTGAAAATTTTTTTTTTTATTTAGTTTAGATATATGTGTTAGTTTGGATATGTGTTCTTGTAGTTCTTGTAGTTTTTGGATATGTGTTTTTGTCTTTGTGTTGCACCGCTGTGGGCTGGGGGAAACCATGTTTCATTTCATTTCATGTACGTAAGTGCATGAAATGAATTGACAAAGTGTCTCGGATTCTGATTCTGATTAAGCAGTTGAGTATATACTTTATGTGTACACACACACACACACACACACACACACACACACACACACACACACACACACACACACACACACACACACAACAGTGTGCTTCATTGAATGTGCCAGAGAGAGTTACTATGTATTGCAGCAGTGCACAAAGAATGTAATACAGACCCCAGGAATGACTTCTGTTAATTTGTGACCTCATGCTACTTTCATTTGCATTTGAGAAGTCATTTGTGGAAGTTTTGTGAAAATTAGTAGAAAAAGTTTAGAGAGTCATAGTAAACATTCACAATTTCACAACCATGCAAATGGAGCTTACTTTAGCTAATCAGATACTGCTCAGAACAGACATGATTTGCTGATGCAGGTTTCACTACTAAGGACTGAAGTGGGAATTATATGACTGATTTGAGTTTGCAGCTTCACAGTCAAGACACTGAAAATAAGCATCCACATTAAAATCTCAAAACTAACTCAGTAGCTCTCTGTCTGAACGGTTCAGCTGGAATGGGTGAGTGCATGGGTGAGTTCCCAAATTAACTAGCTACAGGCCATCAACACCTGCCTTTGACATTATTAGCAGCTATAGTCTTTTTGTCTTTTAAAAGTAATCATTAGACCAGTTTCTCCTCACCTGCAGGTGTAGTGTGACATATTGGCACATTTTAAAAACTCTCCGTGCATGTTTTGATAAGTTTCCAACACATTTTGCCGACCTTTTCTGGGGCAAGGTGACGCTATCTGCGCCGGGGATCTTATCAGCAGTGTAATGTGTCATAAGTGGTAATGTAACTGAGGAGCATGTGTGTGTGTCAGGGAGGAGCTGGGCAGATGTGTGTCAGAGTGATGGTGATGGTGATAAATGTGCTGATGTGCCACTCATTTATGATGCGCTCTGTAGCTTGGGGGATCAGAGGGAAAAAAAGGAGATGGGTCGTGCTTGATAAATATTGAAGAGATTCCATCTCCAAACAAGGAAAACATTAGATTTCTGATTAGAGGCTACATGACTGAAGGCTGCTCTCACTCCAGAGGAGTGCCTGGTGATTTTTGTTAGTGACAGCTCTGTAGAGTTAGTGGAGATAGCAAGGAGAGGGAACATTGGTTTTACAACTGGTGCCGGTTCTCTAGGCACCGGGTGAGCTTGATAAATGAATGAAGTGTGTTTGAATTAACCTAGCACCTCTTCCTGGGTTTAGTGTACGATCTTGATAAACTGACATTGTGTAGTTATGTTGATTTCTTTCCCCTCTTGTCGTTCTCACAGCTCATCTCTATTTGTGTGTGTGTGTGTGTGTGTGTGTGTGTGTGTGTGTGTGTGTGTGTGTGTGTGTGTGTGTGTGTGTGTGTGCGTGTTTCTAGCTGGAATGCTCCTCAGCCTGCATCGACAGGTTGCTGCTCCTCTACTCTACATATCAGACCTGCAGGGCCAGGTCAAATCTTTTTCTGTGTATCTGCATGAAATCACATATATGTGTGTATGTTTGCATTAGTTTGTATTTGCAGATGTAATTTTGGCTCAGCATTGTCATACAACGATAATGCTGTCAGGTGTTTTTGAAGGAGTGTTTTACGCTTGAATCTGCAATACTAATGGGAGGGTGGGTGGGTGGGGGGGCTGAAGGGGGAGGGGCAGAAAATTAGCCTCTATTTCAGCGCCCTGTGTTTTTTTGGAGTGGCCCGTGCTTCTTTTTCAGCCCCAGCCACGGCAGGGTTACGGCCGGGGATAGTGTGTCACCCTGCTCCAAAGAGAGCCTTGTTCCTGGGCCTGTATTGTTTTACTGGATCGCCCATTGTGCTCGCAGACAGACTGGTGGGTGGGGTGGGGTGGTGGGCTGGCACGGTGCCAGCTGCTGCACTGGCTGCCAGCCTCCCAAGCAGGGCACTCACACAGCATGGAAAACTAGAAAGGCCTGGACCTGACTGACAGCCGCGGAGCTGCTCAGGCCAGACCAGGGCTCTGTTATACAAGTGTGCATGGGCAGCACACATGTATGTGTGAGGACATGACGAGAAATGCAGACGCACACACACGCCCACAAACACACACACACACACACACACACCCATTAATGGAGGGCATCCGGGGTAAAGTTACCCTACTGATCAGCAGTTAAATTTCCAGTTCGACTTGACTTTTACTACCAAAGTACCTTGAAAGACCTGCTGTGTGGTGATGGATTGTTGACATAAAAAAAGAAATACAGACTGACTGTGTGAGGTCTGACTCATCCAATCACACTTGCCAGATTTTATGAGAATTTATAAAGATGTAATGATAGTCTCTGTCTGATTGTAAAATAACCAAACTTGGAGCCATTCCAAAGGAAATCACTTCCTCCGACAAATTATTGTCAAATTACAGGCAGCAATCTCTCCGTCTGGTCTCATTTTCTCAAACCCATTTTGCCATGACTTTGATCTGTCTGTCATTTCTTCTTTAGCATTGTCTCATGGTATGAGGGTTGATAAAATCCCCTTTACTATGATGGATGCTATTTGGAATAAATGCAAAAAGTAATGTAACATGATGAAAGTAGGAATTTCTTGTTTTTCTGTGTACTTTTTACTTCTTCCTTTGAAAATGTTCCCCATCTCTCCCTTCTTTCTACACTAAAGCATCACTAGAGCATATTAAGATTTGTCGTAATTGTGATTGTGGCTCCAATATTTTTTTGGGGGGGGGTGGCCCCCCCCATTTTTCTCCCCAATTGTATCTGTCCAATTACTCCACTCTTCCAAGCCACCCCAGTCACTGCTCCACCCCCTCTGCCGATCTGGGGAGGACTGAAGACTACCACATGTCTCCTCCGATACATGTGGAGTCACCAGCTGCTTCTTTTTATCTGACAGTGAGGAATTTCGCCAGGAGGACGTAGCGCATAGGAGAAACACGCTATTCCCCCCAGTTCCCCCTCCCCACTAAACAGGCGCCCCTGACCAACCAGAGGAGGCGCTAGTGCAGCAACCAGGAAACATACCTACATTCGGCTTCCCACCCGCAGACATGGCCAATTGTGTCTGTAGGGATGCCGGAGGCCATTTCAGTCAGGTTCAAACTGCTCTGGTAATGAAGAAATCTATCGACTTATGCCTCCGCCCCGTGAATATTTCTAAAAGGGAATGGGGGGCGGGGTTGATAAATGTGCGAAAACATTGGCACAATAACAGACGTCTAAATAATCTGCGCTAAGAGGCAATGACTAGGTACAAGGTGATTGGCTCTCTCACTTTATCTGTCCTACCCCCCCCCCCCACAAACGAACGCGCACACACACACACACACACACACACACACACACACACACACACACACACACACACACACACACACACACACACACACACACACACACACACACCGGCCCCTCCCTTCACTCCCCCATCTCTGCGTAGTCAGGGTGGTGGATGAACCTTAAACGGAGAACAAAACCCCCTTGTGAAAGAGATGGAGGGTGCCTTTGGGCCACACTGGGAGGTTCTGCTCTAAGTCCTTTAGCACAGGCTGATGTGTGCTGGAGTGTGCATGTCATATCAGGAATCAGGAACAATTCGTTTGTCAGTTCATCTTATGTACTACATACACAAAAGAAATGAAATTCCGTTTTCCTCAGCCCACAGCAGTGTAACACAAAAGACAAAAACACACATCCAAAAACCTCCAAAAACAACACCTCCAAAAACATACAAAACAGAGAGAACAAAGCAAAAAAACAAACAGCCAACAACATAGTCCACCCAGTGCAGCACAGTTCAAAAACTCCACTGCCCAGAGAACGAACGCCAGCCAGGATGACTGTCGGAACTGCTGGTCGGCACGGGCTAGCAGTTAGCTTAGCCTGCCCCGCTTCCGCGTCCTGTCAGACCGCCCTACATGTTATTGGAACTGCCAGTCTGCATGGGCGAACAGTTAGTATTGCCTGCCCCGCTTCCATGTCCTTTCACACTGCCCTTGGGCCGTGGTCCTTGGTTTCATCGGATGCAGCAGACCAGGCTCCCTTAGCTGAGCCAACGCTAGCTCTCCATTCAGACACCTTCGACACATCTCCCTGGCACTCCACACGACGACACAAATGCATATGCATACAAAAACACTGCACAGTTGACGCTAAGGCGAGGCTGCTGCCACACTGCCTCGGTGTGTCCTCTCGGGCAGGGCCGTGGGCTAGCAGTTAGCTTAGCCTGCCTCACTTCCGCGTCCTGTCAAATCGTATCGTATCATATCATATTTATATCATATTCTGAGTCCAAAGATGTCCTCCT
The DNA here is from genome assembly GCF_029633865.1 of Lampris incognitus. Classification (NCBI taxonomy): domain Eukaryota; kingdom Metazoa; phylum Chordata; class Actinopteri; order Lampriformes; family Lampridae; genus Lampris; species Lampris incognitus. The sequence continues at coordinate 32,283,561 of NC_079213.1, read as the reverse complement.
CTGTTAATGTCCATTTGTTTTTGCGGGGTTCATCTGTGTGTGTGTGTGTGTGTGTGCAATTGTGTTATAGAGGTCACTGTTGATGTGTTTTCTGTCCCTCTAGCTGGTCCCTGGTTCTCCATCTGTCATTAAAGCAATGTACAGTCAGAACATGCTTATTTAGCTGTCACAACGAGGAAAGAATGGTTAGACGACAATGCTTCACATGGTTATTCACACACACACACACACACACACACACACACACACACACACACACACACACACACACATGTGCGCGCACACGCAACAGAAATAACAGCCTTGCAGCAATTTAAAAATGCATGCTAGTGTGGCTAATTACTCAGCTAGATATTAGATTGACTGAGTTGTGTGTGTGGGTGCGTATGTGTGTGTGTGTCTGTGCTCGCATGTGTATCGGTGTGGGTGAGGGGATCAGGTCGACGCTAAAGTGCTCTCACTGGCCCTCATTCATACTCCCTGGTAATCCTGCAGACTTTACCGAATAACATTGTCGTTCAGTTACTGTCACATACACCTCAGGAATTCGCTGCTCACCTGGCGGGTGTGAGTGCACTGACAGCGAGGCGTGTTCGATTTTCATGCCAAATCCTCCATCGATGACGTTTTGAAAGCTGCCGTCTCCATCTTTTATGATCGCCTCGACCATTTGGCATAGATGAAAAGGAAAGACATTCTACTTCCACCCCGTCTCACTGGGAATCAGTCTGCAGCAGTCAACTCTTCATCACTTTTAACTGGACAGCCTGTGGTGTCAGCTTCCATAAACAATACCGTTCAGTAAGAACCAAGTGGCTTTCCATGGTGTAACACAACACAGCCGTGTTATACTAGCCTTATTGGCTCCAATAATATGGATCTTTCCTTTAGACCCTAGATATAATTTATTAAAGGCCCAGACGAGCAAAGGCCTCTGTGCGTTTTTGCAGTGAGAAAGAGAAAAAGAAAAAGAGAAAGGTCTGCTCTCGGTGACCAAGTGTTTGTTTATGCTGGTTAATCTCAAAGGTGGATTTTTTTTAACTGTTGTAGGGGGGCTCTTTGTGTCCATTTTAGAAAAAAAAAGGCTACTTAATGTAAATGAATAGAGTCAGGGTCAACCCCTCTGGGGAGTGTGTTTTTGTTTGTTGTGTGTGTGTGTGTGTGTGTGTGTGTGTGTGTGTGTGTGTATGTGTGTGTGTGAATGAATCTAGTACAGCCATCTTAATCCAGCACCCAGACTCTTGGCTCCTTGGCTCATCAAAGGGAGAGGCCTGCAATAGTTAACCCAGATTTAATCTCTGTGTGTTTGTTTGTGTGTGTGTGTGTGTGTGTGTGTGTGTGTGTGTGTGTGTGTGTGTGTGTGTGTGTGTGTGTGTGTGTGTGTGAGAGACAGGGTGCATGCGAGTGGGTGATGCATTGTGCCCCCCTCATACTCTCAGGAGTTTTGCTCTGTGATAGCTGAGCTAAGCTAATGTTAGCATCGCCGCTATCTCTTGGTCAACACCCCAATGAGAAAAGTCCATTGTTACAGTCACACTCCCCCAGCTGCAAGGACTGTGTGATTGTCGGCGGTGCTGTCAGGTAAAGATAAACGGACACACGTCTGAGTTTGCACCTCTCAGCTAGAGCAAACACACCAAGGTTTATATTGGATATGGAGGGAAACGCGGGGAGGTTTTATTTTTTTCTACGCGTAACCACCAAGGCCTTGTTCAGACTACCAGCCCAAATCCATTTTGTGGCCTATCCAGATTGTATCAAGATTGATGTTACAAAGTCTGGACGGCAAAAAAACCACATGAAATGGGATTTTTGCAAATCGGATCTAAACCACATTTGGAGGTGGTTTGCAATCGGGAATCAGGAACACTTTATTTGTCATTTCCTTTCATGAACTTGCGTACATGAAAAGAAACGAAATACCGGTTCCCCCTACCCCACAGCAGTGGAACACAAAGACAAAAACTACAAAAACTACAAGAACACATTTATCCAAACTAGAACATATATATCCGAACTAAGAGCACATATATCCAAACACATATTCAAACTAAAAAAAAAAAAAAAAATCACTGTCCAAGAGAGCGAACGCCAGCCGGGATGACTGTTGGAACTGCCGGTCTGCATGGGCTAGCAGGTTAAACTGACCCGATTCTGCATCCTGTCAAACCGCCCTCGGTGTTTCCTCTTCAGGCGCAGCCTGGACAGGGCCGTGGTCCCTGGGTCCACCGGACACAGCAGACCAGGCTCCCCCAGCCGATCCAATGCTAGCCGTCCCAGCCAGACACCCTCAACACACCTCCCTGCACGCCACACGACGACGCAAAAAACACAGTCAATGCTAGGTGACGCCGCAACCAGACCGCCCTCGGTGTTAATGCGATGCTAACTGGATTTCTACAGATGCGTCTCAGTCCGGACGCTATGGTTGCTCAAATCAGATTTCAAACTGTCTTTTGCGTCACTCGCAAACATGACACACAACGACGACGTCAAATCCAGTGTTCCCGCCATGACTGCAGCACGAAACATGGCAATGTATATCAGCCCGCTGAGTTTGTCTGGTGCGATGCACAGCGACTTGAGAGCGTGATTGTTTGAAGGGCCAGATGATGGATCTTCCATTTCTCATGCTTCCATGTTTGTAAACCGGGTCACCAGCATACGTAGTTACTCACGCCTACGTCGTTACCACAGCAACCCATGCAGATAGGTTGGTGATGTCTGGACACACAAATCTGATCTGATCACTTGTGATCATTGTGCGGACAGTCTGTCTTAAAGGTCTGATTTGAGAAACAAATCCGATTTGCCTGCAGTCTGAACAAGGCCCAAGACAACGGCGGGATGAACTGAGTGTGTGTGTGCGTCTGTACGCATGTCTATGCATGTGTATTGGGATGAAGAATAGCGGCATTGTAGAAAACACAAGCCAAAGCAAAGGCAACTGTGTCTCCACTTGAGACTGCCCCCCCCAGCTTATAGTATTATTAGTTTTTCACAGGATCAAGTGAGCTTCCTCTTGGCTGCAGGTGACTTCATCAGCTCCCAGACTCTTCTGAGCACTGGACTGAACTGAAAATAGTAGAGACATACTTTGGAGCGTGTGTGTGTGTGTGTGTGTGTGTGTGTGTGTGTGTGTGTGTGTGTGTGTGTGTGTGTGTGTGTGTGTGTGTGTGTGTGTGTGTCTTGATGGTATTTTCGGGGCTGGGAGGAGGAGTGTTGGAGGAATGGAAATCTACAGTCTCATATCAAGCCTTTCGTCACACCTGGCTGTTGCCAAGATACATAGATCACTTTATATTAAATTCCCTCAACTAACCTGACACGCAGCTGTAAATCAGGGCATGAAAGGAAAGTTAATCTCTTAGTCTTTCTTTTTACTTGCTTATGCTCTCTCCTCCTCTCACCGTTTTTCTGTTAACGTCTCTCGGAGAATATGCCAAAAATCTTTTGGCTGTTTATTTCTGCTTCTGGGTCACCGAGGGTCAAACCACTTAACACTCTCTCCTCCGCCATTCTAATGGTTTTATTTTCCTACTTAGTCTGGCATTGGTCTTGATTAGAGGTAAGATTCTTTCTCTGACAGATGTTTTTATCTTTTGCAATTAATGATGATGTATAAATGAATCAGTCTGAGTTGTTCTTTGTCAGATTCCCAGCATTCCTCTCTGTGTTATTTGCCCATGTGTCCAGTCAGCAGTGCTTGTACAGGCTCATTACGCGATAGAGTAAATAAGTTAAGGCGTTCTGAACACTTTCAGGGAGGAGGTCCAGTGTTTCCTCAGAGCCTATCTGCACCTAACAGTTTTTTCCGGACCCACACTTTTTCAGTCAGTGTGGTGAATGACACAAATCATGTAACTTTCCCTCTTGGGACAAAATATTCTTTCTTTTTTTTCACGTTTTTTTTCAACGGTGGGTTATTGATAAGTGAGGTTACTGTTGCGATTAAGCGATGTTCTGTGTCACTATCGTTTCATGGTTAACTTTTTTATTTGGCAAGATCAGGACTCAGGAATTGGGAACAAATTATTTTGGATTTTTTTTTGGATTTTTATATACTTTATTAATCCCTGTGGGGAAATGATGCTTTGCATTTAACCCATCCTAGCTGTGTAGCTAGAAGCAGTGGGCAGCTGGCGTACAGCACCCGGGGACCAACTCCAGTTCTTGCCATGCCTTGGTCAGGGGTACAGACAGGAGTATTAACCCTAACATGCATGTCTTTTTGATGGTGGGGGAAACCGGAGCACCCGGAGAAAACCCACCACAGACACGGGGAGAACAAGCAAATGCCACACAGAGGACGCCCTGGGATGACCCCCAAGGTTGGACAACTCCGGGGTCCGAACCCAGGACAATCTTGCTGTGAGGCAACAGCGCTAACCACCGGGCAACTGGGCCGTCATTGATTGCCGTATACATGCAAAATATTTCATAACAGTTTTCAGCTAGTGCATACTTGTCGTTTCTTTCACATACTTGCATATACAAAAGAAACGAAATTCCATTTCCCCCAGCCCACAGCAGTGAGACACAAAAGATGAAAACACACATCCAAAATGCCCAAAAACGACACCACCAAAAACAGGAAAAAGCAAAAAAAAAAAACACAAACGGTCAACAACACAGTTCACTCAGTGCAACACAGTCCAAAAAATTCTACTGTCCAGAGAACAAACGCCAGCCAGGATGACTGTCGGAACTGCCGGTCTGCATGGGCTAGCAGTTAGCTTAGCCTGCCCCACTGAGCTAACTGCTAGATAAGATAGATAAGATAGGTTGGCATGCAAGTCATAGGTAAGATCAACCAGATAAAACAACAGTTCTGTGAATCTGTACACATAAAATATTTCCCACAGTGCATCTCTTTCTGTCCTTTTGTTCCTTCACTTTCTGTCTCTGACACAGCTTCCAACTCTGATCCATATCTCTAGGTTGATGAGGCTTGCATACTGCCCTTATCGTGAGGTCCTTTTTTTTTCTAATTAGGGGAGGGTAAGACACAATAGAGGTTGTTGCTATCTCTACCACCCATTCCCATATTAGCTGCTCTGCCGTGTTTAAAAGGCACCACTCCCTTTCACCCTCTGGCCAATCCCTCTCTCCTCTTTCTCAAGAGAACTGTTTGGGGTTCCCAGTTCCCAGCGCTTCTGGGAGTCTCTCAGGAGACCAATAGGACCCGATCGAGCCTGATTGCATCGCCGCACAGTACGTCGCAGGGGACAGGGAGTTTTGTGTGTGTGTGTGTGTGTGTGTGTGTGTGTGTGTGTGTGTGTGTGTGTGTGTGTGTGTGTGTGTGTGTTTGCAAGTTGGGGGTGGCTGACTGGTCAGTTAATGAGACTAAATGAGGGCAAGAGAAGGGAGGGCGGAGTCGGGACGGGGGTGTGAAAAGTGTTTTGATGAACGATAGTTGAAAGAGCGTTTGGGGAGGGTGTGTATGTGTGTGTATGTGTGTGTGTGTGTGTGTTTTGACTGTCACTGTTTACCCACGCAGGCTGCAGAGGGCTTGGACTCTGACCTCTCATAACTAACCTTGACACAGGATCAACATGCGTATGATGGTCACTGAGCATAAGCTACTTTGTGTGTGTGTGTGTGTGTGTGTGTGTGTGATAGGAATGGTGTGCCTGAACCTTGAGAGAGGGGGAGAGAGAATGAGGAGGGAAGGGGGAAAGGGCATACCACTCTGTCCTCTGTACGTCAGGAGATGGGGTGGAGGGATAGGGATGGTTTCTCTCGGGTTATCTCGACCATCACTTCTGCAAACGCTCCCCTCGTTCTCTTCTCTCGCAGATGAAGGCCTCAGATCCCTGATCCTAGTTTTCTGCTGGCATTGATAAGTAGGTCACCTCTATTAGTCTTTAGTCTCGTCGGTCTCCATTACATATTCATGGTGGGAGATGAGTTCACATGTGGATCCACCCCCCCCCCCGCTCAGTACAAATGAAAGCGCTGGCGTAAATGGGCATTCTCACCGTCGACTGATTGTGCATCCCCCCTGTGGTCCCGGTTTGTATCGCGGAGCATTCAAAGCTCCCAGAGGGCTGCCTCCTTTGTCAGTGCTTGGAGGAGTTAAATCGTATATAAAACAAATTAATTGCCCCTGTTAGATCACTCAAGCACTCACCCAGGGGAACATGTGCTTATCACACACATAGACCAGGGTGGCGCACACACACACAACCCCCCCCCCCCACACACACACACACACACACTGCTCTTAGCGTTCCTCTGCTTGCCAGTCCTAGCCCCTGCGGAATTGGGGAGTATGGAGGTGGGGGTTGTTACTCCCTTCCATCTGTTGGTCTACTTAGAGGGCTGACTCTTGCTTTAATTAAGCGCACTCAAGTCCTCCTCTCACCATTCCCTCAAAAAAAAAGAAAAAAAAAACTCCATCGCTTCGTTCCTCCCTAACCCCTGTCCGTCCAAACACCCCCCCCCCCATGTCACTACCTCACCCATCTCACCGGCCCATCTGGCCTGTCCTGTTGCCCTGTTGCCCTGCCAATAGTACCCTCCTGTGTCTAATAGGGACCGCTTGTGTTGTTTATGGTGCCAATCCGTGGAGCTCTTTGAACCAGAGTACAGTTGAGATTAGGGCTTTTACAGCCACGTTGGCCCAATGTCATTCAGCTTGATTCTGTTACTGTAGAGGTCACCCTGATTACAACTTTTACAGCTAACGCTAACTGCTGTTACTGCAAAAAGCACAGCAGGCCTGCTGGTTGGTGTTTATGGCTTTAAGTGTGTGTGTGTGTGTGTGTGTGTGTGTGTGTGTGTGTGTGTGTGTGTGTGTGTGTGTGTGTGTGTGTGTGTGTGTGTGTGTTTGTGTGTGTGTGTGTATTACCAATAGTGAGCTTGTTCTGGCTGGGCTGCCGTGGGTTTACTGTGTGTGTGTGTGTGTGTGTGTGTGTGTGTGTGTGTGTGTGTGTGTGTGTGTGTGTGTGTGTGTGTGTGTGTGTGTGTGTGTGTGTGTGTGTGTGTGACCTCAAGCCATTGAGGCCCATCTTGAGCACAATTGCATTTGTTCGACCTTTGGCTGTGTGCACATGTGTGTGACCGTATTGAGTCTCATTTACCTCCTCCTGTGTCTCCTTGTAGCCTATCTTTCTAGAGTTGAGTGGAAACTCCGGCAGCACAATAGAACCAGACTGCCTGTTTGTTTTCTGTGGCTGTGGCTGAGCCAGCGGGCTTCCACACCAGCCGCTGACCCATACTGGCCCATCAGTGGACACAGACTAACACACACTGACGTCAGCCTTGGTCTTGTTGATTTACCGAACCTTGTTGTTTAAAGGATGCCTGTTGCGTGGTTGTATTATGCTGTTATGCAGAAATGTCACAACTTAGGCGAGCGCGGCAGTGTTTTGTTCAGCTCTTCCATGTTAAAACCCGATATTCCCCGGTCTCATTCTCTGCCTATTTAGCACCGATTTTCAAGCTGCTTGGCACATCAACTCATATGCCAAATACCTTGCTACATACCAAAACCGGGAAGGATTTATTCAGCTGTTTTCTTACAGTGAGATTCTTTAAATCAGTGTCACAGGATTAATCACAGAAACATGAATCAGTTCATCTGGACACAACGTTTCGTGGGAGAAACGTTTCATCACTCATCCAAGTGACTTCATCAGTCCCAGCTGAGTCCAGGTATCCTCCAACCTTATAAACAGCACAGTTGCATAACGACCGAAGCCCACAATTGGTTTCATATGCAAATAGGTGTGACCATTAAGAGTTTCAATGGCCATGTGTACTATTTACAGAGGTTTGGGGAATAGTGGCAATCACAGCATTGTAAGATGGTGACAGATGTACTCTTGGGCCCCCCGCTTGGTTCAGTGATGGTCATTCCTTCTTCACATAGATGGCCTCTTTGTCTCCCCGTTCAAACCAGAGTCCCTCCCTATCAAGGATGTGCCCATTCCCATCCTTGAAAGACTGGCCACTGGCCTGTAGATGGGTGTAGACTGTGGAGCCATGGCCTGACGTGTTAGCTCTTCTGTGTTGTGCCATCCTCTTGGTCAGCGTCTGTGTGATTTCCCTGATGTGCAAATAATGACAACCTAACGGTGTACACTATATTGCTCTGTTTGTGTCGGGGGACCCTGCCCTTGGAGTGGACCAATTTTTGGCACAGCGTATTTTGGGGTTTGGAATCACCGCTGGTTTTAGCTTTGGCAGCTATTGCCCTTCTCCTCTCTTTGATCGGTCCGTGCACTGTTTGAGCATCTTACTGGCTTTGACAAACACCCTGTTAAGATCACTACATTTAACCAGGGTCTGATTAATGTGGGATTTCTCCCCTTCCCCAGCTGCTGTGTTGGTGGGGACATTGTCAGCGCGGTGGTACAGCGTCTTGATGACTCCTAGTTTGTGCTCCAGTGGATGATAAGAGTCAAATCTTAAGTACTGATCAGTATGTGTTGGTTTACGGTAAACATCAACAATCAAAAAAGACATGCATGTTAGGGTTAATACTCCTTTCTGTGCCCCTGACCAAGGCAATGGAAGAACTGGAGTTGGTCCCCGAGTGCTGCAGCTGCCCACTGCTTCTATACAACAGGATCGGTTAAATGTAGAGAAAAAAAAATTCATTGTAACCTGTACAATGACAAAATAAAGTGGCTTTCTTTGGCTTTTGGCTTTATCAAATATCCCCCATACCCAATTGCAATTTCACAGTCTAAGAAGACTAATTTTTAATTTTTCACGTCCTCCCTGGTGAACTTGATGTGGTTGTCCACCAAGTTAATGTGGTTGGTGAAATGTGGTATGTCCTGAGATTTAATTCTTACACGGGTGTTGTCGACAAATCTGAACCAATGGCTAGGTGGTGTCCCTGGATATGACATCAGAGCCCTCTTTTTCACTTCCTCCATTTACAAGTTGGCCACTATAGGTGAAACTGGGGAATCCAAAGCACACCCATGCTTCTGCCTATAGTCCTGCCCCTTGTATGTGAAGTACGTGGACTGAAGACACAGCTTCAGGAGCAGACACACGTAGTCAGTGTTAAGGGTGGTCCTGTTGCTAAGGGTGGGGTCGTCCTGTAATTTCATATGGACCACCTCCACTGCTTCATCAACAGGAACGCATGTGAAAAGAGACGTAACATCATACAAGACCATTGTTTCATCCGCCTCCATAATGATGTCCCTCACCTTAACCACAAAATCCATAGTGTTCTGAATGTGACGTTCATTACTGCCTACCAATGGGTTAAGAATAGATGCCAGAAACTTATAGGTCATTGAGTTGATCTTACAAACAATAGGCCATAATGGCACATCCTTTTTATGTGTTTATGTGTTAGGTAAAGCATTCAGACTAGGTGTAGCTTCCCCTGGGTATGGTACAAAATTCTGTCAATAGCATTTTCCTGTTCTAATTGCCTCAGGCAATCTATCACCCTTTTCTTGTAACCACTGCCTGGATCTCGTTTCAGGAGCTCATAAGTATTTATGTCGCTGAGTAACGTCACAACTTTCTCATGATAGTCTTTCTGGTTTAATACAGCAGTGTATCTGTCTTTGTCTGCCGGAAGGATGATGATGTTATTGTCCTTACTGAGAGTCGTGAGAGCTTTCCTCTCGTCTCTACTGATGTTGAGCGGCGGCACCTTCACATTGCTGAGGCAGGCTGAAACTTTTGTCCACAGTTGCGCTGCTTCCGGGTCCGCAATGTTGTTTTTATTACTGATTCCATGGCTGTGATCAGTTGCTCTATCGGGATTTACCTCAGCGTGACAGCAAAATTCAGCCCCTTAGCAAGGAGGTCTGTATCCGCCTGGGTGAGTTGTCCGTCGGAGATTCTTCACCCCCTTGTCCACATCACCGGCGTGTGTCTGGCGTCCGTTTCTCTTGTCTGCCGTTGAGGGCACTGTCCATTGTCTGCTGATGTCTCTGGCATGCAGTAAGTAGGTCAAACTTCTTTTGCTGCCTGGTTTTCGACTTTCAATGTTGTGTTAGACGAGCCTTCTATGTGAACTCAATTACATGTTGGAAACTTGTTCTCATCTGGACGCTACGCGAGTCTCTGCTGGATCTGATCCTCTTTGGTTTTCAAAGTGTCGATGGTAAAATTAGTTTGTCTCACCCGTTCTTTCAACAGCTGGCTCTGTGCCTCCTAGAGGATCTTGTTAGCTTGGTGGCCCTTGGCCAAAGATTTCATTTTCAGGCTGTGTAGAATGACTCGCATGGAGGCAGTGTTAGCGTCTAGGCTTAACATTTAATAATCATTGCAGGGGAACTCAGGTACAGTATACAGGCATGTAGCTGTGTGTATAATGCCGCCACTAGGCTGCATGATCACGTGACTACTCTGTAAGTACGGAATGCAGGTCAGTACAAACATAGCGCTACAAGGTTATCTACATCCTCCTTCTTTAGTTCAGAGCTGTCATTATGTTTTCAAAATGTTCACTGTGTTTCAAAGTAGCTTATATTTAGTAAAGCAGTACTGGCTATCTTCTGCTTGTCTTACACGAACTATGCCTGACATGTAACTCTGCAAAGGAAGCAAATCTGTGTTAATGTAACATTAAACATTTCAACAACAAAGAGAAGTATACTTATGACGGTAGGTAGAATTTACCATTTAACATTTCAACTAACAAGGCAAGTCAGTTCTTGTGTCAATGCACTCTTCATTCAGTGTATTTTGGGTTGGGCTTTGAAATCCTCCCAGATCTTGTGATATAGGGGGATTGAGATTGTCCAGGTGGCTCCACGACTGGTGGTGGCTCTTCAGTGGTCGCTTGAGTGCCATGGTCTGGCTCTCTAGTGAGTACTGATGGAATGCCTTTCACTTGAGTGTCATCCTTGTCTTGCTCTCTGGTAAGTACTGATGGAATGTGTTCATTTTGGTCGAGGATATGTTGAGGTTCGGATACTGGCAGAATGTGCCGTCCATTTCTCCTGTATTCCTTTCCTTCTGATTCAACGATGTAAGATCTAGGTTCGTTGCACTTCCTTTTGATCACTCTGATCTTGTCATGTCCCTTTGTAGTCTGAAGACGGACCATTTGGGACGGTTCCAGTGCAGGCAGTGGTCTGCTTGACTTGTCATAGTGCACTTTCTGCATTCCCCGTTTCTTTTGACAGCTGAGTCCGGACCGTTACAGTGTCCTTTGACGACGGCGCCAACAGCTGCTGGCTGGCAGGTAGGGTGGTGCGTGTTCTCCTAGATAGGAGACGCTGAGCGGGAGAGCCCAGGGTTGTATCTCATGGCACATTCCGAATGTTCAGCAGATTCAGAAGTAGATCTGTACCATCTCTCTTTGAAGTTTCAAGCAGCCTCTTTGCACTTCGAACTGCCCGTTCTGCCAGGTCGTTTGCTTGTGGGTATTCAGGACTGCTGGTGGCGTGGTGGAAACCCCAGGTTGTGGCAAACTCACGAAAAGTCTGACTGGAGAACTGGGTGCCATTGTCTGAAAAGACAGTGTCAGGGACGCCATGGACTGAGAAGTGCCGCTTTAGCTTGTTGACCACACTTTGTGAAGAGAGGTTTTTAAGTGGATCGATTTCAAACCACCCTGAGTACGAGTCGACCAAGACCAGGTAGTGGTGACTGTTCCACTCAAAGATGTCTGTGGCGACGATGGACCAGGGCAGTTCTGGGATTGGGGTGGGTTGCAGTGGCTCTTTCTGTTGATGTCCTTTTAGACTGTTGCACACACTGCAGGCTTGGAACATGTTCTCAACATCCTTTGCCATGGATGGCCAGAATGCAACATCACGTGCTCTGCGTTTCGTTGCTTCGGCCCCAGGATGTCCTTTGTGTAGAATGATCAGGTACTCAGACTGTATTGTTTGGGGAATGACCACTCTTGTTCCTTTCATTACAATGTCATTGTCGATGGTGAGCTCATCCCGGAATGCAAAGAATGGTCTTGCTGTGGCTGCAGAACTGCTTGCTCGGTCGGGCCATCCTTGCTTTATAGTGCGGCAGAGAGCTTGCATTGAAGAGTCTGCAGCTGTGTGTTCTCGTAGCTCCTTCAGGCGATTTGATGAGATGGGCTGGACTGCCATCACTTCGAAGTCGTTCTGTTCAGTTTGATGTTGTGATGTGCTCTTCCTTGGTGCACGAGACAGCGTGTCGGCCAAGTACATGAACTTCCCTTTCTTGTAGACAAGCGTCAAGTTGAACTTGTGCAGCTTCAGCATCATGCGTTGCAGACGAGCTGGTGCGGTGTGGATTGGTTTGTTCAGTATTGTGATGAGGGGCTGATGGTCAGTTTCGACTGTGCTTGGCTTGCCGTAGACATAGTCGTAGATCTTGAAACATGCGAACACCACCGCCAGCAGCTCCTTTTCTATCTGAGCATATCTTGTTTCAGTCTCCGTCAAGGTGCGCAAGGCATATGCTATGGGTTCGCCTCCCTGTAGGCAAGCTGCACCAAGGCCATACTGTGATGCATCACAGGTGAGTGTGACAGGCTTTCTCACGTCGTAGTATTTCAGCACCGGAGGGCTTGATATGTGGGCCTTCAGTCTGTTGAACGCATCTTCGTGTTCCTTTTCCCAACACCAGGCTATGTCACGTTGCAGCAGCTGGCGGAGTGGTGCAGACAGTTCGCTGGAGTTAGGGATGAACTTTCCAAGGTATGTTGTCATTCCTAAGAATCTCTGAAGAGCAGCCTTGTCTTCAGGTGGGGGTATCTCAGCGATTGCTTTTATCTTCGCAGGGTCAGCTTTGAGTCCCTGGTCTGTGAAGACGTGTCCCTCACCTGTTTGAGTCTGAACCTGCATTTCACCGGATTCAGTATGAGCTTCACTTTCCGAGCCCTGTCCAGGACCTTTTTGAGGTTGGCATCATGTTCCTCTACTCCGTTGCCGCCCACGATGATGTCATCGACGATGATCGCACATGGATAGCCTGTGAAGACCTGCTCCATCGCTCGTTGGAAGACCTCTGATGCCGAACTGATTCCAAAGGGCATTCTCAGGAATCTGAACCTCCCCAGGGGTGTGGCAAATGTTGTTCGGATGGAGGATTCTGTGTCTAGTTTGATTTGCCAGAATGAACTTTTTGCATTCAGCACCGAAAACACAGTGGCGTCAGACATTTGTGTAGCCACCTCTTCGACCGTGCGCATAGGAGGGTGAGGGCGCATTAAAGCTTCATTCAAGTCACGTGGATCGATGCATATGCGAATGTTGTCAGTGTCCTTCTTGTGTGTGGCAACCATTGCAGAAACACATTCTGTGGGCTCTGTCATTGGTGTGATTCCTCCCAATGTCACCATCCGATCCAACTCTTTTTTGACTTTATCGTTCATCGCTACGGGGATGCGCCTTGGTGGCCTCACGACAGGTGTGACATTTGGACCGACTTTCATGGTGTATGTTACTGGTAGTTAGCCAATCTCATCATTGAACAGGTCAGCATATTCAGAGAATATTTTGTGTGAAAATGTTGAATCCTCGCTGACGTCAACTTGATGTACGTCGTTGTTTAGATTGATTAAGTCCATCTTTAGGCAGTCTGGTAGGCCAAGTAGTGGTTGGACATTGTTTTTCACCACATGTAACTGCAGTGTGTGTGTCTGCGTCCTCATTTGACAGCGCAGTGCCTTCTGTGTGGATCACGGTTCCGCCATATGCGACTAGTTTGGCTGTCTGTGTCTTATTAATATTCTCTACCTGTTTCACGAAGTTGTAAGTGTCTGAGGAGATGACATTACACTTGGCCCCAGTGTCTACTTTTAGTTTCAATGGTTTGCCATTCACTGTGACGGAGCAATAGATCTCCTTTTTGTTCTTTATGTTCTCCAGGTTGATTGTGCTGATTTCTCTAGTGTCTAGTGATAGTCCATCTACATGAAATGAGCCATCGCTGCTGTCAGAGTCTTCTGCTGTGACCAGATGATTGACAGGTTTGTATGCACGGGCTTGTCTAGCGGACCTGCAGTACCTTTTGAAATGGTTATATTTGTTGCAGTTGTGGCACTGCTGCCCGTATGCCGGACACTCCCTTGGTTGGTGATTTCCACCGCAATTTCTGCAATTGGTGATCCCTGTTGTTGAAGTTTGTTCACTCTGCGATGTTAATCTGACTCCCTTCTGCTTTTTTCTAAAGGCTTTCGGATATTGGACAGCATCTACGCTGACTGGGGCATGCATTGGAGTGGTCAGAGTTTTGCTGTGTTTGCTGTACACAGAGAAGCGCTAACATCAAGACAGATTAACCCTAAACAAGGTTTTGACTGATGTTGTTAGCGTGGTCAATTTCATCAAAACAAGACCCCTGAGAGCGCGGTTGTCCTCTGCACTTTGTGAGGAGATGGGAGCTGAACATTCAGTTGTGTTGTTTCACAGAGAGGCTAGGTGGCTCTCGCGAGGTAAAGTGTTGTCGCGAGTCTTTGAGCTCAGAGAGGAAATTCAGGTGTTTTTGGAGGAGGAGCGTATCCATGACGTTGCAAGCAAGCTTAGTGATGAGCAATTTCTGATAAAGCTGGCCTATCTCAGCGATATATTTGGAAAGCTGAAGGAATTAAATCTTCAGCTTCAAGGCAGAAACAAGCACCTTCCTCACCTGGCAGACAAGATCAGTGCATTCACTCGAAAGCTTGAGATGTGGGTCAGGCAACTTGATCAAGGAAATACTGATTTCTTTGAGAATCTGCATGAATTTGTTGAAACCAGTGATTCTGGAGCCACCACAGTGATTTCATGTCTTAAGCAGTACATCTCTTCCCTGAGAGGAATCTTTCAAAATACTTCCTAAACAACAGTGCTCAGTATGACTGGGTGACAGATACATTCAATGCAGCAGCACCTGCTGATTTCAGCTCTGCTGAAGAGGACCAGTTCATCAAGATGGCATCTGATTCCACTCTGAGGCAGACACTGAGTGAATTCTGGCTTGGTGTGGAGAGGGCGTATCCAGTCATAGGACAGAGGGCTGTGGGCATTCTGCTTCCCGTCACCACATCCTATCTAGGTGAGATGGGCTTTTCTGCTGTTGCCTCATTTAAAACAAAGTACAGATCTGAGCTCAACATTGAGCATGACTTGAGAGTGGCAGTGTCAAGCCTGCAACCCCTTTTTGAAAAGATGTGCAGTGCAAAACAGGTTCATTGCAGCACCAATGCAGTTATAAGACTTTAGCTCTCAAAAATTGACTTGCTTATCGTTTTTCCCAAATATCTGCATTTGTTCTTTTTTTGCGCAGATTGAACTATATGCCCTGTGATGGCCTGGCGGCCTGTCCAGGGTATCTCCCCGCCTGCTGCCCAATGACTGCTGGGATAGGCTGCAGCATCCCCGTTGCCCTGAGAGAAGGATAAGCAGTTCGGATGGATGGATGAATGGATGAACTTTATAGGGCGGCACGGTGGTTAGCGTGGTTGCCTCACAGCAAGAAGGTTCTGGGTTCAAGCCCCGGGGTAGTCCACCCTTGGGGGTCGTCCCGAGTCATCCTCTGTGTGGAGTTTGCATGTTCTGCCCGTGTTTACGTGGGTTTCCTTCTGGTGCTCCGGTTTCCTCCCACAGTCCAGAGACATGTAGGTCAGGTGAATTGGCCGTACTAAATTACCCCTAGGTATGTGTGTGTGTGTGTGTGTGTGTGTGTGTGTGTGTGTGTGTGTGTGTGTGTGTGTGTGTGTGTGTGTGTGTGTGTGTGTGTGTGTGTGTGTGTGTGTGTGTGTTTGTGTGTGTGTGTGTGTTTGTGTGTGTGTGTTTGTGTGTATGTCGGCCCTGTGTGATGGCCTGGTGGCCTTACCAGGGTGTCTCCCTACCTGCTGCCCAGTGACTGCTGGGATAAGCGCCAGTATCCCTGAGAGCAGGTTAAGCGGTTCGGATAATGGATGGATGGATGAACTTTATACTTATTGTTCAAGCAAAGTGATTTTTAAATTTTATTTCGTTTTTCTCAGTTTTTAAAAAAGCACACAGACTGATGAAGCAATCTTGACAAATGTCGCAAAAAAAGGTTTGATAAAGTTGAAGTGGAACTTGCATTTGTTATTTGCACAACAGGAATTGCTGAGAGAAAATTGAGAGGAATTGTTCACGATATTGATGTTTGTTAGGGCGGGGGGCATGGAAATTTTTCTTCCTCCAAAGGGGGGCATGACAGAAAAAATTTGAGAACCACTGGATTACTTATAGTGTGGGAAGATGGTGGCGCGAATTCACATTCGCAGTGGCCTCACCCAGTACTGGTGTGGGAAGATGGTGGCATGAATTCACATTTGCAGCGGCCTCACCCAGTACCGTTGATGCAGTGTCTTTGTGCACGTCTGCGTCTAATTTTTTTGTGTTCGTTTGTTGGCTGGGACAGCTGGTACTGGATCGGCTGCGAGAGCTTGGTCTGCTGCATCCTGTGGGCCGAGGGACCGTGGCCTTGCCCGGAGCTGCACCTCCTCGGGTGCAGCTCCGGGCAAGGCTGCACCCGAGGAGGTAACACAGAGGGCGGTCTGACAGGACACAGACCGGCAGTTTTGATAACACCAAGGGCGGTCTGGCGGCGGCCTTACCTGGCGTTGACTGGTGTTTTTGATGTCGTCGTTTGGAGTGCTAGGAGGTGTGTCAGGTGTGTCTGGCTGGGAGAGCTCGTGCTGGATCTACTGGGAGGGCTTGGACTGTTTCTTCCGGTTGCCACAGGGACCACGTTCCCTGCCTGGAGTTGCGCCCGAGGAGGAAACATGGAGGGTGGTCTGACAGGATGCGTAATCGGGGCAGCCAAGGCTAACTACTAGCCCATGCATACCGGCGGTCTTGACAGTCATCCTGGCTGGCATTTGTTCCCTTGGACATGGATTTTTTTATTGTTGTTTAGTTTGGATATATGTGTTAGTTTGAATATGTGTGTTCTTGTAGTTCTTAAATGTGTTTTTGTCTGTATGTTGCACTGCTTTGGGCTGGGGGAAACGGCATTTCATTTCACTTCATGTGTACAAGTACATAAGGTAAATGACAAATAAAGTGTTGCTGATTCCTGATGATTATGAGTCATGCCCATGAGGCTGTGTGTAATGAGTCCTGGCATGTGGTGTATGTTGCGTTTAGCGAGAAGGGATTAGCTTTGGCTGGGAATGTAAAAAGGGTAATTACTGGTCAACATTTCAACATTTTAGGTAATGCTTGGTGGAAGATCTCACACACACACTATCATCGGCGGTCACTTGGGGTGGGGTATGATTGTACTCCTTGTAGTTCCTTGTGGGTTTCAGGTGGGCGTAGAGAGCCGATCCTGGAGCTGCACATTTTGGGGCAATGTGGGCAAGGGTGTAAAGAAGTGGTTGAGGATGTGGTTTGAGCCTTTCTGGTAACTTGCTCTTTCTGAGTCTGCGCTTGTTTTCAGCAGCACAGTGGAGGCATGGTTGTAGCGCCCAGTACCCGTCACGGACAGGCAGTCTTCAGGCCTACAATTTTTTTGCTGCTTGTTCCCAGGTGTAAATGTCGATGCCAAACCTTTTGATGTAGGCAAAGGCTGTGATTAATTTTTTTTTAAATGTTGCATAATCTAACCGATCAGAGGGTCAGAAAGACGTGGCCGTGTGGGGTTCACGTACACACATGCTACCCTACGCTCGCATGACATGCAAACTTTCCACGCTATGCTTTGATTCTAGCAGTAACCTTACTATCTTGTGAAAATGGCTTTGACAGAACCGAACACTGAAGAGGTGACTTTAGTGTCAAAGAGGAGCAGTATGTCAGTTGTCTGGACCTATTTTGGATTTAGGAAAGGAGATGCTGCACAGAGTCAGGTCTTGTGCAGAATGTGCTTTGCTACCGTAGCTACAACACAGGGCAACACTACAAACCAGTTCCAGCCTTTAAGAAAACATCACAAGGCCATGTATGACAATTGCATGGCTAAAATCCCGACTACCCGTGTGTCAAGTAGGTTAAATACCACCCGGCATGAATCACTGACCAAAATGTTCGAGAGTATATCTCCATATGAACGAGATTCAAAACGGCACCATGAAATTACTCAGGCGATGGTAGAGTACATAAGGAAAGATATGATGCCCCTCAGCATGATGACTAAGGCCGAGTTTACGGCTTTGGTAAAGACATTGGATAAACTGTATAGCATGCCATCCTGCACATATTTTAGCCAGGTTGCCATACCAGAGCTATATAAAATGTACAGGCAGAGAGTCGCAGCAGAGCTAAAAACAGTGGAGTTTTTCGCTGCTACCATGGACATGTGGCCAAGGCGTACAGCGGAATCATATCAGAGTCTGACTGCATTTCATCAATGAAGAATTCCATCTCAAAGTTCGCTGTCTTCAGACTGCTTACTTTCTGGACGACTGGGGAGAACATTGCAGCTTGAGAGAAGGGCTAGCTAGCTGGGACCTCGATGAAGAAAAACATGTCTGCCTAATGATGGACAATGCATCGAACATGGTGAAGGTAGTGCAGCTTCACGAGTGGCTCAGGCTCCAGTGTTTCAGCCACCGATTATATCTTGCCATTGGTAAGTGTGTGTGTGTGTGTGTGTTTGTGTGTGTGTGTGTGTGTGTGTGTGTGTGTGTGCATGCGTGTGTGCATGCGTGTGTGTATGCTTGTGATAACCTAGTAACACAGAATTTAAATTGTATGAAGTACACTATTTTTTTTTTATTTCAGAAAATGCAAGGAAATATGACAGTGTCAAGAGCAACAGGACTGCAGGAAGCTGGGGGAGCATTTCTCCCACAGTTGGAAGAAGAAGGCAGCAATCACTGTGGCACAGAGGAAGCTCAGTCTTCCTGAGCACACCCTCATAACTTAGTGCCCAACAAGATGGGGATCCAAAGACACGATGATTGCAAGAGTGCGGGAACAGACCAAGGCCATATCCCAGGTATTGTCAGGCAATCGAAACGCGCGCCCCCTGGTACCATCCTGGCAGAATATTGGTGTCTTAGAGTCCATTCATAAGGTACTACATCCTCACCAGGAATTTACTGATGCTATTTCTGGAGAGGAGTATGTCAGCATCTCCTACCTCAAGCCAGTTCTCCATCTTCTGGCCACATCAGTCCTGGCTGAAGATGATGAGGACACTGACCTTTCTAGGTCAATTAAAACCAAGGTCGTGGCATGCCTCAATGACAAATATAGCAACCTTGATACCCAGGAGCTTTTGAATGTCGCATCATTTCTGGACCCGAGGTTCAAAACACAGTACATCAGCGCAGACCACAAGCTTACCATTAAGACCTGACTGAAGACTGAAATGGAACAGTTAGCAAGATGTATATATACAACCAAGTTAAGATTAAGTCGAATAATAATACTAATAATAATAATAATAGTAATAACAATAATGTTCTTGAATAAGATACTTATAATTTTATTCTAACACACACACACACACACACACACACACACACACACACACACACACACACACACACACACACACACACACACACACACACACACATCCTTCATTACAAAACTATTGGCTGTCGTTTTTAATCTGTTTCAACACATCGCAAAGTGCAAAGTCCTGTGCAGAAAAGGCAAAGAAGTCTCTCGGCAGCTTTTTCAAGAACAGTGGCATCTCCTGCTTTGCCAATGCAACCTGACGATGTCGTGGAGGCTGAGTTGAATAGTTACCTGATGACCCCTTCCATCGATGGAGAAGACGATCCTCTGGCCTGGTGTAAGCTGCACAAGGTCAACTTTCCACGACTGAGCAAGTTGGCCCACAATTATCTTTGTGTACCAGCCACAAGTTGCCCCTCAGAACATCTGTTTAGTACTGGAAGGAATATAGTAATTTATACTCATTCGTCCTTAAAATCAGCAAAAGTTGATATGCTGGTTTTCCTGACAAAAAAATCTGTGAGGTACTGAGAACCATACAGTAGGATGACAGTGGCTAGCAGAACCATACTCCTTGTGTACTTTAATCTGTGTGGTTTGTTACTGTTGCTGACTGGAGAGTAGTAAAATTAATATTTAATTTATTAAAACGTTCAATCCATATGTTTACATATTACATGTTTATTACAACGACTTTGAGTTATCTAAATATTTTTAGAGTGGCAGAGCCACAGATTTGTTATTTTTTTTGTATTTCTGCACTTTAGTTTGTGTGATTTGTTACTGTTACTAACTGGAGAACAGTAAGAGTCGTATTTATTTTCATATTACTGTTCACACCAGGCCTGCTGTTTTGCAGTGCTTTGTTGTTCCTTTTTCAGATTTTATTAAAAAGTTAAATCATGATAATAACATGTTTACAAGGCTTGAAATTAAATCAATCAGTCATTATTCTACTGTGATTGAAGGTTTTTCTTTTTAAAATTAAATAGTTAAATGAAGATATTAGATTAGATTAGAATGTTTTATTAGCCACATGACCAAGGCCAGTGGAATTTGTTTTTGGTACACAAACTGCAGCACAATACATACATGGAAAACAGCAGACACTCCACATATTCTCATGAACAATAGTTACACAATAACAGAAATAAACATATCATGCATAACAATTAGGTGAATGTTGGTATTTATGCCAATGGTGTGTGAGGAGGGGACTATGGGGAGGAATTTAGAATCTGATGGCTAGGGGAAAAAAACTTTGTGAACCGTTTAGTCTTAGTGGATAGTGACCTGTAGCGCCTCCCTGAGGGAAGGAGCTGGAAGAGGTGATGAGCAGGATGTGAGGACTTGGAGATGATCTTTTTTGCTCGCTTTACAGTCCGGTTAGTATGTAGAGATTCAGCTGAGGGGAGTGGGTTGCCTATGATTTTGGGTGCCTTGTTGACAATCTGCTGCAGTTTTTTTCCGTGTTTGACTGTCCGTGCCACTGCACCATACTGTAATAGAAGATGTTATGACGGATTCAATAATGGCTGAGTAAAACAGAACGAGCAGTTGATGTTTGAGCCGGTATTTTTTAAGTTGCCTAAGAAAGTGAAGTCGTTGTTGAGCTTTTGCAATGATGTGTTCTGTGTTAATTTTCCACTTCAGGTTATTGCTGATGTATGTTCCAAGGAATTTAAAAGAGTCGGTGGTGGTGATGGGGTCTCTGTTCATTTGTATGTGTGTTTTAGGATTTAGCATGCATCGGAAGTCAATAACGAGTTCTTGGGTTTTGGCTGTATTAAGCAGAAGGTTGTTGTTTGCACACCACGTGACAGCTTGGTCTACTGCAGTGCGGTACTGGGTTTCATCATTGTTGGAGATGAGGCCTACAATGGTTGTGTCATCTGCGTATTTTATTATTTTCACAGAGCTATCCGTAGAACACAGCCCTGAGGAGCACCTGTACTGAAGGTAAGAGGGTGTGAGGCTAGGTTATTAACCTTCACCCTCTGTGGCCTGTTCCACAGCAAGCTCCGAATCCAGTGGCATATGGCTGGGTCAATGTTCATATCCAAGAGTATGGTAAAGAGTTTGAGTGGGTTGATGGAGTTGAAGGCGGAACTAAAGTCTATGAACAGAATGCGTGCGTAGGTGTTTGGTGATTCCAGGTGTTGCAGGGCATGGTAGAGGGCTATGCTAACTGCATCCTCAACATACCGGTTGGCTTGATAGGCAAATTGATATGGGTCCATCATTGGAGAGGTGCAAGATTTCAAGTGTGACAGAATGATGCGCTCAAATGCTTACATGGCCACAGATGTTAGGGCAACTGGTCTGAAGTCATTGAGGCAGGTGATCTTTGAGGACTTTGGCACAGGAATGATGGTAGAGAGTTTGAAGCACTGTGGGACTCTACATTGGCTTAGAGAGGTGTTAAATATGGTGAAAAATATTGGGGCCAATTGTGCTGCACAGTGGCTCAACAAAGCAAGACTGATGCTGTCTGGCTCTGCTGCTTTCTTAATGTTCAGCTTCTTGAATGTTGCTCTCGCCTCATCCTGGATGCAGAAGGGTGGCATTGGAGTGTGAGTAGGGGGATGGCTGGTGGAATAGGTTTTTCAAACCTTGCATAAAACTTATTTAATTTATCTGGGAGGTTATGGTCATTATCTGGAGGGGAGCAGGGGCATTTTTTGTAATGTGTCATTTCCTTAAGATTTTTCCATATTGATCTGGAGTTACTGGAGAGTTGTTTGAGTTTTGTTGTGTAGCCACTTTGCTTTTCTTAATGCAGCACGCAACTTATACTTGGCTGCTCTGTACCGATCCCTGTTTCCGTTTTTTGTATGCCCAGTTATTTTCTTTGTGTAGGAGGTGTAATTCTTTGGCGAACCAGTGTTTTTTTTATTGCCATACAGTGTCACTGTTTTGGTAGGGATGCACGTTTCCTCGCGGAACTTGATGTATGACGTCACTGTGTCAGTGAGTTCATTGAGGGATTCGCAAGCTGCACTTAATATATTTCAATTAGTGCATTCAGAGCACCCTCGAAGCGTTTCAATTGCATCCATGGACCAGGACGTAACAGATTTCAATGTTCTCTTGTTGGATTGAAACTTCTGTCTGTATTTTGTGATTAGGAGTATCACAGCGTGGTCGAACTTCCCAAGTGGAGCCCTCGAAAATGCACGGTAAGCATTCGAAATTGAGATGTAACAGTGATCCAATGTTTTGTTTTCTCTGCTATGGCAAGTGACTTGTTGCTCATAGTTAAGTAGTTCGAGGGACAGATTCGTATGGTTGAAATCACCTCACACGATGACAGACGTGTCAGGGTTGGAGTTTTCAACATAGAAAATGTGTTGCGAGCGTTCGCTAATGGCTGTGTTATCATTAGCTTGTGGTGGAATGTAAACAGCAACTAATACAATTGAAGCGAATTCTCTTGGAAGGTAATATGGTCTGCATTTCAGACTGAGGAATTCAAGATCATACGAGTAGTAGCGACGAGGGATTGTTGAGTTGTTACAGCAGCGCTGATTGACCATGAGACAAATACCTCCGCCTTTTGACTTGTGAGATAGTTTGACTGACCTGTCGGCTCTGAAGATAGTGAAGCCGGGTTTGGGGGAGTGTTACCGCTTGATCAGGGACCGATTGATCCAGCCATGTCTCGATAAAGCAGAAGGCTGAGCAGTCTCTGTAGTCTCTGTCGGTTTGTGTTAATGACAAAAGTTCATCCATTTTTATTTCTGAGGGATCGCACGTTGGATAAGATCAGTGCTGGTAGTGGGGGCCGATAGGGCCGTCTCCTGAACCTGGAGAGCACCCCTGTTCTCCGTCTCCCTGTGCCAGGTGTATTTCCCCAGGGTGGTGATCCAGTGTTGTTTACAACCTGTATATCCTCTGGAATGTTCGCAGATAGTCCCAAATTGCCAAACGTAGTCCTCCTGATGTACAGCAACTCCTCATGGTTGTATTTCCATGACATGATGCTTTTCTGACATAAACCAGAGACAAAAATGTAAGACAGAGCAGGAACAGAGGCAAGCCTCACGGCAGCCATCTTGGATACTGTTATTCATATCAATTCATACATCAATTCATCTCATTTCATCATAACACGTAGGCCTGGCTTACAGGAAAGAGCAGTTTATATGTTGACTGTTGTTTTGGTCTTACTATAGAATGATTTATTACTGTGTTTAGTGGATAACACAGAAGATAATAAACTTTGAAAAGAAATCGCATGCTAAACCGCAATCGCAATATTGGTCTAAAAAATTGCAATTTGATTATTTTCCCAAATCATTCAGCCCTAGCCTTGATTTTATTTTTATATCGCTTCTTTTGTCCTCCTGGGGCACAGTGTCCTGTCATGAGCTGAGAGTAAAGGACTTGTTTCGGGAGACGGGAGTCAGACATGTGGAGGATATGTCCAGTCCATCTCAGCTGATGTTGTGCGATGGTGGCAGTTATAGTAGGCATGTTGGCCTCCTCGAGGACGCTGAAGCTGGTGCGCTTATCCTCCCAGCTGATCTTAAGGATCTTCCTGAGGCATTGCTGTTGGTATAGCTCGAGTGCCTTCAGGTGCCTGCTATGAGTGGTCCAGATTTCTGACACATACAGTAGGGTGGGCAGCACTACCGCTTTGTACACCAGAATTTTTGTTCTGGACTGAAGGTCTTGCGGTTTTCAGAAACCCTTTTACTCAATCTTGAGAAGGCCTGTCTGGCACAACTGAGATGATGGTGTATTTCAGTGTCAATGTTGGCTTTGGAGGAGAGAAGGCTGCCAAGATATGGGAACTGTTCCATGTTTTCTAGTCTGTTGTTGTCTACAGAGATGGGTGGGGTTAGAGCAGGCATATTTTTGTTGGTTGGTAGAGGTCTCCACAATTCATATCCCTCCACTGCTCCCAGTTGCTGCCTGCATCAAATTCAAAATCTTAATGCTCGCTTACAAAACAGCAACTAAAACGGCTCCCACCTACCTGAACTCCCTCATTCAGGTCTACACTCAGTCTCACTCACTACGCTCTGCCAATGAAAGGCACCTGGCACTTCTGCCACAACGGGGTCCTAAGTCACTAACCATACTCTTCTCTTCAGTATTTCTTCGGTGATGGAATGAGTTACCAAACTCCATTCGATCCGTTGAGTCCCTCTCCATCTTTAAGAAGAAGCCACATACACACACACAGCCTTGTTTGACTCCTGTGTGGACCTTGAAGGACTCTGTCTCATCTCCATAACTGCTGAGTACTCTCTAGCTGACATTGTATCATGTAGTAGTCGTACTCTGATATATTTCTCAGGGCAGCCTATTTTTGACAGAACTAGTCAGAGGGCCTGGCGATTTACGGAATCAAAAGCGTTGGTTAAATCTGTGAAGGCCATGTACAATGGTTGATTCTGTTCCTAGGCTTTTACTTGGAGTTGGCGAGCAGTAAAAATAATGTTCATGGTGCCTCTGTTAGGAGAAAAACCGCTGTGAGATTCTAGCAGAATTTCCTCTCATGTTGGGAGGAGTCTGTTGGCCAAAATCCTAGCCAGGGCTTTCCCTGTGGTGGAAAGCAAGGAAATGCCATGGTAGTTTCTGCACTCAGCTTTGTCCCCTTTCTTATTTTAAATAGCAGGGCATGGATATGTCTGAGGAGTGTAGGTCCACCTGCCCTCCCCCATGTAATTGGCTCAATGATTCCTCCCTCTCGACCTCAAGCTGATGTGTGGTGAGCGTTTTGGCACAAATTGGCTGTCGTGCATCCTCCAAGTGGGTGCTACACATTGGTGGTGGTTGAAGTGAGTTACCCTTTCAATGTGAAGTGCTTTGGGTGTCCAGAAAAGTGCTATATAAATGTGAAGATTATTATCATTATTATTATTACTTCTGCCGGTATTCCACCAGGACCAGCGGCCTTGTTGATTTTCATCTTCCTGATGGAATCATGGACTTCTCTTAGACTAGGTGGTGCTGCCATGTCCTCCTCTTTGGGTTGTTGGAGAGCATCCATCTCAGGGCTAGAATCCCAGTTTAAAAGCTTCTTGTAGTGCTCTTTCCACCTCTCTTTGATTGACTCATTGTCTGTTAGCAGTGTGTGCCCATCTTTGGAGTGGGGGGGGGGGGTTAGACAGCAGTGGCTGGGACCGTATATTGCTTAGTAGCATCGAAGAAGCCTCTGGTATTCCCAGCATCTGCAAGGTCTTGGATCTCAAGGGTCTCTTCTTTCACCATTGGTTCTTCAATTCCCTGACCCGGCTTTGGACAGCTGACTTTGCTCTTGCATGGGCAGTTTGTTTATTTTGGCAGTTGATGTCATTCTTCCAGGTGGTAAAGGCTTGCCTCTTGATGTTGATTAACTGTTGGATTTCCAGGTCTTTCGCATCAAATCAATCTTGGTGGTTCTTCATCTTATGTCCAAGAGTGGTTTTACAGGTGCCAGTTGGTTGCCGTTGTGAGCATATCCCAGCGACTTTCAATATCATCTGGATCAGTGATGTGCAGTGAGGTCAGTGGCTGGGTAGGCAGTGGGCATTCACAAATCCAAATTACATCATTTTGTGCTCGCTAATGTTTTATAACAATATGATCCTTTTTCATTCTTCCAACTGCTACAGAATTCTAGAATGTTGTGCTGAATGTGCTCCCCCTGGCTGAACTACATTCCAAATGAAAGCCTACACAAAAATATTGTCAAAGTATATATGAAATACCTTTTTCTTGTTTTATATGATTTTCGATATCTGTGACATGACTAAATAACACCATTGCCTCACATCTTTACATTACACAGCATTACATCACTAAATCCCAAAAATGCATCTTTAACTCCATTTTGGCAGAAATACTGCAATGCAACAGATAGCTGCACTTTGTTGGTTGTGTCAGCGGTCACATTGACTTGTAGGGATATGAAAGGGGCTGCATTTACCTCATCTTGAATGTTCTGTCGAAGAGTTTCACTTACTGCCAAGATCGGTTGTTTTGAATACGGTTTGATGTTCTGGAAAACTGAGCAAACTTCAAGATGCATCGCTAACAGCTGGTCTTTCTCCGCAAGTAGGTTTATGAGCTCTACATACGTAGTTTCCCTGGTTTGATGAGCTGGTGCTTTCCTTGTTTCCCCTGAAGGCCAATTCCTGTTGCCCTAAGTAGCAAGTAGCACATAGTCCTTCAGAACGTCACGATTTTCCCTCACCTTTGCGTTGTGCACCTAGACTTGATTTTTGTTAGCCTCGTTTAAAGCTAGGTTGATCAGAGTGCAGTTTCCAAAGGTTTTCAATGCTATTTGATGTTGAATATGTGAACTGGACTGCTCGTGCTTGACTAGTGCTGCAGGCAGGTTGTTCAGGTCACAGTAGCCGGCACCTACCCATACATTGTCCCGCTCTCTGGAAAACAGTAAACAAGGGAAGCAGTACAGCCTGCTGGTAGCATCGGAGCCGCATAGCCACTCTTTCCTTATGTACCACTCTGGCTGGAATGATCAGATGATTTTCTGCCCTTTATGCTTGTGGGGGTCAGGGAGAGCTAGTCTAGGTCTGCCTTGCTTGATGACAAGTAATTTTTGCAGGTAATCCAGTTTATTAAAACTCTGAAGACGTATGATGGCTGACATTACTGATTTCGCTCTGAAGTGTAGCTAAGCTGCTCAAATTCAAATGAGCTATCTTGCTTTAATGATAGACAATGTAGCAATTTAGCACATTGATGGCTCTGATTGGCTAGCACTCCCGCCATAAGCAGTGCCTTTCCTTGTCCGTTGATTTCGCCTTAAGCTACACAATATGCATGCGCAAACTCCAAATTTCACAACTTTAAAAGGCAAGCCTGAAAAAAGCAGAGCCTACCCTTCCCATTGAAAAAGCAGGTGAGCTTGTGCGCTATAGTGTTTTGCTCTTAGAAGTTTAAGGACTTAAAAAGGACAGACATAAAAATATCAGATGGCCTGGTGATAATGACCTCACTGATGTCCTCTTGATAATGAAGGTTTAGATGTAGGTCCATCATTATATAACAAGTAAGAGTAAGGTACACTCGACTGTCTACAAGCCCCGGACTTCTAAACTGGCTGATTCACTGGACAAAATTGATTGGCTGAACCATCCATCCATTATCCTACTCAGGGTCGGGGGGGGGGGGTGCTGGAGCTTATCCCAGCAGTCACTGGGTGGCAGACAGGGAGATACCCTGGACAAGCCGCCAGTCCATCACAGGGCCATATTCAATGCAAAAACATGTTCTACTATGATATACATTTGTTGTAGTAGCTAATTGTTGCAGGTTTGTTGTTGATATGTGCACGTTAAACCTGCAAACTAGACTCTCAAGAGAATTTTACAATGTTTCTCTTGGCATACACAAGACTTTTTCATTTGGGGTTTTGATTATTTTTTTTGAATTTTCCCAGTTTTTCTCCCTAATTGTATCCGGCCAATTACCCCACTCTTCCGAGCCATCCCAGTCACTGCTCCACCCCATCTGCCGATCCGGGGAGGGCTGCAGACTACCACATGCCTCCTCCGATACATGTGGAGTCGCTAGCCACTTCTTTTCACCTGACAGCGAGGATGCTGTTCCCCCTCCCCCCCGAACAGGCGCCCCGACCGACCAGAGGAGGCGCTGGTGCAGCGACAAGGACACATACCCACATCTGGCTTCCCATCTCTAGACATGGCCAATTGTGTCTTGTCTGTAGGGACGCCTGACCAAGCCGGAGGTAACACAGGGATTCGAACTGGCAATCTCCGTGTTGGTAGGCAATGGAATAGACCGCTTCACTACCCGGATGCGGGGTTTTAGTATTTTGAATGTTCTGACTGGACAACCTCCATTATTGAGGGTTTTGGACCTCCATTTGAGCTATGGTCATCCTACTATATGTTTAGCTTATGGCTATTGAGCTCTATCACATCTAATGAGGACCCCCAGGTGGCGCAGAGAACAGTAGAATGGGATAGAATAGATGGAGAAAAAAGAAAGGAATAAAGAAAGAAAAGGACAGAAAGAGCGGGATGGGGGTGAGTTCAGTGGAAGGTGTGACTGTAATGATCTCCAGGTGTAAATACTGGGATTGCATGGACCTTTCAGTCGCCAATGAGAGCTGTAGAATGTAGACTGACTTGTCCTGTCCACAAACACACCCAAAGCCCCACGCCCAGTATGCCCCCCACCGCCCAAAGACACACATGCACACACACATACACTCCAGCGCTCCCCCCTTGAGGGCTGACCAGAAGAATTGGGAGGACTGACAGTGGCTAGTGGCCCCCAGCAGGACTAAATAAACTCCCCAGTCAGAGTCTTAGCAATGCAAATGGATGTAAATACCATAAACGTGTGTGTGTACTATCCCATCTTTGAATGGACTGGGCCCCGGGGGGCTAACTTACCCCCATAATCAGCCCGACCCCAGAGTGAGAAGCATTGCATGTGCACACGTCTATATGTGTGTGTGCGTGTGTGCATGTGTGTGTGTGGCTGCTTGTGCGTGCGCGCATGCCTGCCTGCCTAATAGGCTCACTTACCCCAAGGGCGATGAGTGTGTTTATCAAAGACATTCTTCTGTCTCACTCATCCATCTCTAAACTCTAAAGTCTTTGAAATGAAATTAACAAACCAAAGGGATAAGCCAAACATTCTGATGACATCAAACAATGCTACTCGTCTTGTGGCCCTCAAGTTAATAGTCAACACTCTGAGCAGTTATGGATTTGATTTATTTGTTGATGTTTCAGTAATGTTTGCACTCTTAATAAATGTTAGTTTGTTAGTACACTTACTACGGGGTCAACAGTGTCACCATTTAAGCCCTGCCTTGGCTTGCGAGGCAGAGGCAGCCCTTCTGGGCCCAGCAGGGCCATAGCGGAGGCTGGCAATTAGGAAACAATGTGAGGAACAGTAGCGGGTTCTAGGATTAAACACGAGGTCAAATGTTAATATCGCTCTTCTGTTGATTTAAAGCTGAACATGTGGAGGAGGTTTACTCATCGTGTGTGTGTGTGTGTGTGTGTGTGTGTGTGTGTGTGTGTGTGTGTGTGTGTGTGTGTGTGTGTGTGTGTGTGTGTGTGTGTGTGTGTGTGTGTGTGTGTGTGTGTGTGTCTCTAACTGGACAGGCATGTTTCCAGTTGGCTGAATGTGGTTGATGATGCAACTCATTACAGAAAGGCTTCAAATGTGAGGTCACACTTCCTTTAACTGCTCCACATTAAAAGTCGAGGAATGTGAACAATGTCCATTTGCATGTGTGTGAACATGCCTAACTTGTTAAAGTTATAAGAAGAACGACAGATAAAACCAGGAAGGAAAAACGGTGAATAAACAGCTTCACTATCCGAAGAAATTGAAACTAATTGGGTGTCGTAACATGTCTTAGATACTAACTAAAACAGATAAAGCATATATATACCTTGATACTCTTTCAGTTCTGGTCTGTGCTTAGAATGAAGGGCGAATCTTCCAGTAATGAGTTGGCCTAGATCAACTATGAGCACATTTAAACAAAAAAGTTCATAGCCAAATGTTTTTTGGTTTTACCCCCCCCCCCTTTTCTCCCCAGTTGTGTCTGGCCAATTACCCTACTTTTCCTGAGCCGTCCTGGTCGCTGCTCCACCCCTTCTGCCAATCTCAGAGGGGGCTGCAGATTACCACATGCCTCCTCCGATACAGATGGAGTTGCCAGCTGTTTCTTTTCACCTGACAGTGAGGCGTTTCACCAGGGGAGTGTAGTACGTGGGAGGATCACACTATTCCCCTCCACGAACAGGCACCCTGACTGACCAGAGGAGGCGCTAGCGTGGCGACCAGGACACATACCCACATCTGGCTTCCCACCTGCAGACACGGCCAATTGTGTCCGCAGGGATGCCTGACCAAGCCGGTGGTAACACGGGATTCGAACCAGCGATCCCCGTGATGGTAGGCAACGGAATAGACCACCATGCCACTCGATAGCCCCCAAATGTAATGTTTCTATCAGGTGGTACACAAATTAGATAATGCATACACTTCACAGAGACATTACCATGGAAGTACCAAACCTAAACTTAAAAAGATTAAATAAAATCTACCCTAAATCAAAACAATTTTAAACCCCAAATGTTAAAATAGAAAGCCATAGGGTTACTTGTTTAAACAAGGGTGAAATTATTCTATAAAATTATACTAATATTAGATTAATTTGAAACTAAAACTGAAAGTCATTAAACTTTTTTAAAAGTAAAGATAAAAACTAATGAAATTGTACAATTGTTAAAGTCCCTGTGAGACACACACACACACACACACAACTTTTCAACAGCTATTTTTTGTCCTATTCAATTTATATTTTTACTCTTGATTTTCTGCTAAATAATATTTTATATGATGACTCCAATACTTTCCCGACTGTTTCCCGACTGCAACAGTTTCTTGCATTTTTTTTCTAATCTCTTCTCCATCTAATTGGCACTGGTGCAACATAGGCAGCAGGCGGTGTCATAATGGTATGATATAAGGAGGATTAACCAGGAGCATGATTTCTACGTAGCGAGAGAAAAAAACCCCGATGTAATCAGTGACACTCCTCTAATTGTGCTTGCCAAGCTTTCACAATCTATGCCACAGCGGTCTGCCTCAAGTAAACGATATTTGCCGGCTGACAGCTTACCAGTGCTCTAATTACAGGTTTTTTCTATGTCCTGCATGTTGTAACGGTTACTTTTGCCTTGGTGCTTTTAATACTTGGCCATTTTTTTTGTCTTTTTTTTATTATTATCCCAGAGCAAATTTCTTCCCTCTCTGATGAAAACAAGTAGTTCCTCTTTTCCATCGTTTTAAAGACCTGCTTACATGACAAAAATTACCAGCGTGTAATTTATAAGCAGGTGTGATATGTAACCCCCTCCACCCCCGCCCTATCTGCCTCTGGGAGGTGAAGGCAAAGTTGGCGTGGCAAGTAGCAATTCCAGTTTATTTATTTATTTCCAAGTGCCTTGTCTCATTCCATTATTATTCTGATGTCTTCTCTCCATGGTCTCTTTAACACTCCTTATTTAATGTTGCCACCATCTGCTTTCAGAGTATAGCCATTCCTTCTTTTATTTCTCTTCATAACATTTTGTTTTTGTCTTTACTTCATTTATTTTTTTTTGTCACATAAAATCTCCTTCCACGTAAGAGTCTTTTACTTTTGTCTTATCTGCACCATCCTGACCGTCAACCATTCCCGCAACATTAGTCAGTTCTGAATCTACGTGGACATTGTTAGCTTTCCACCTAACCGTCAGCCAGTGATGATGACTGCACCAACACTTGCCCAGGTGTGTCTAGTCCTCCTTAGCCCCGAACTTGTGCTGTTACCCCCAGCTACATGAAAACCGTTCTGAGTAACTCTCGGATCAAACTCAGCTGTGGAAAAAAACATATTTCTGTGCACCAAGGCGACAGCGCATCTCTCCAGAGCTCCAGAGACAACAACGCTCCCTTCCTTCACACGGTCCCTGTAGACCAGTACAGGCTGGGTCAGAGCCTCAAACAAGTGGTTGAAGAGGTTTCCAACTTCCTTCCTCTCTCCCTCTCTCCCCCCTCTCCCTAATGAGCATGATTATCAATATAAACAATAGTTAGAGTAATTGCAGCATTAAAGGGTAGTCATCTCCCGGGCACTTCCTGTCTGGGGATGGCTGACGTGTAAGCAGCTTCCTGCTTCCTCTTTGTGTGAGTGGGTGTATAGGAAAGGGCGGGGCCTTCCATGACTAATCACTCTGGCCACCAGGAATAAATGGGCTAACAAGGTTTAGTAATGTACCATGACATAATGAGATTATGAAATTCTATAATTATATAGCGTCGATCGTTATTGGGCTTTGATGGACTTGATATAGGGTAGTGCAGCAGAAGTGAGGTCTTATCAGTTGGTATTAGTTTCAGGGAGTGCTCTGGGTGGGGTTTTCTCATTTATTGAATGTAATTTTTTTTTCCTGGAAATAAAACTAATGTGTCAGACTTTTTTCCTCATCTATTCATCTGAAAATGTCTAAAGTCTGGGAATAGGCCTACATACTAAACTTCACTGGGGCGACATTCATGTCAATAGTTTACTCCATGCTACAAATTGTCACCCTACCCATCTTAAAAGGGTACTCCGATAAAGTCAAATTTGTAGAATACATAGAATTTGCAATGGTGAAAATGATTTTGGGGAACAATTTGAATGACCTGAAGAACTGCTTCAGTCAACATATAAAGTATAGCAGAACTGGGCTGTCTTCGCTAGCGGAGACGGATGGAAATGGTCATTTAATCATCTACATCAGAAAAAAATGCTTTCAGTTATTCATTCATTGACTATGACATCACAGCACAACAGTCCTAGACGTTGTACAAAATCACATTGGAGTATTCTCTGCACATCCAAATGCAATCTTCAAAGTTCCCTCTCTTTTCTCTGGGAAAATGTTAAATAATCTAAGAGACATATTAGTCAAGTAATGGTCACTAAATAACTTCCTTCTCTATTTATTAGCTTGGATATGTTGGGAAAAGGCTCAGATAGATCTTTGAACGTTAGACTTGCCAATCATTAGGATTGTCTGTAATTTGGCACAACAGGTCATAATTCTCATTCTCCATGCTGGATTGGTAATATATCAGTTACTAGGAAGAGGGGAGGTGGTGTTTTAGACAGCTACCCATTGAGAAGAGGAATATGGATTTTCCTGTTAGGCAAGTTGACCCCAGGGACTCACAATGAAAGCTATAAGTTGACTGTTTTTTGGTTTTGTTTTTTTTGTTAAAAAAAAAAACCCCAAAACATTGGGAATATTGTTTTTCTCATCCTCAAATATTTACAGTGTCAACTAAGAACATTTACTGTGTTGGAGTGACTTCTTTTTGCATGACAATGTGAAGCTTTTGTACACATGGTTGAAATGATAATCTCTTCTTCTTTTGGCTTGTTCCCTGTTTCACAGGTTTACATTGGTACCCTGTGAGGGCACAACACCGATGGCGGTCGTGGTTAACCCGGGCCTTGCCCGGGCCGGTATGGTCTCGTCAATCAGCATAATGATTGGGCAAAATTTTACGACGGATGACCTTCTTGACACAACTACTAACCCTATGGATGGGGACACAGGTAAAGTGCTGGATGCCATCCCAGTATTCATGGACTGGCTCCCATGGCTCGATGGTGTTTTAAGCCCCCAACGTACTCTTCAAGGAGCGCTGCATGGAAGGCACTCCAGTGCTGTGATTGGATGAAACTGTTGGGGGCGGGGAGTGCCTTCCATGCAGTGCTGCCTGGAAGAGTACGTTGGGGGCTTAAAACACCATCGAGTGCTCCCATGTCTGTCGCCATGCACCGGTTGCACAATCCCTGGCCAGTTCCGATTCCGGTTATTTAAAGGGTCTGACTTGGCCAATACTGGTTTTCCGATACCGGTTTTGGTTGTGTCATTAGTTCCATTATTTTCCTCATAAGGACTTTGTCCCTTTCATTGCCCACGAAGGCATCTAGAGTCGGCTGCTGATGTGTAGCCCAGGGTAGGGGTTTGGCACTGGCTGCTTCTGCCTTTGCTTTGGAGGCTTCCAGTTCTATTTGTCATATTCACCCGGGTGGCATCTTAAATGTCGGATTAAGTTTGGAGGTTCTGAACATTTTCTTGGTTGTTCCTCCACGGCTTACGTTCTCCCTGCAGAAATTGCAAACAACAAATTTTTCATCCTGTTCCCCCTCGCTGAAAAACTTCCACACTGTCGCCATGTTAATTCATTGTCCGCTGCGCATGTGTATCAGATTGGGAGACCAGCAGCACATAACCGGATTAATAAAATAGACCGGCTGGTCTCAAGTTAGGGCCGTTCCACGTGAAAACCAGCCAATTTTAATCGGCGGCCGATCGACCGGTGCATCCCTAGTTGAAATGTTAATCTACTGTTTAATCAATTCTATAGAAAGATGTGGCTAGTAAACATGAGTATTTTTGTGTATGTAGGTCTGTATATGAATGTCGCTGAGTGGTCATGACTGAGTTTGGCCGCTGGATCAGGTGACCAGTGACATCATTGAAGTTATAGGATTAGTCAGCCGACTAAAAACGTCACTGGTAAACACTAGCAATGCATGATGATATTAGCACGACATCGGTATTGGCCAATAAAAACTCAAGTCAAGTCAAAATTTGTTTGCATAGCACATGGACCAACCACACTTGACCAGTGTGTTGAACAGGCTTAACATACCAAATAATCGAAAGTGGAAGTAAAAAACAAATAAGAATAAAAGAAAACAATAAACATAATACTAATAATAATAATAATAGTAATAAAAGAATTTGTTAATTTGTTAATTTGAATTAGTAGGGGAAGTCAAGGTGTCAAGCTCTACTTGAATTGAAAGCTAACGAGAAGAGGTGGGTCTTCAGCAGCGACTTAAAAGTTTCTAGTGTCTGAGCATTTTTTATATGAATAGGTAAGCTGTTCCAGAGCTTAGGGGCAGTTATTGCAAAGACTTGGTTGAATTTAATTATTGACATCAGCAGGTATGAAAATTTCTGCCGATGTGCCTGGCTGATAAGGTGACACGTTAACTATGCGCACGCGACAATGCTAAGTGTTTATTATGAGCGCCAGCAACAAGCTTCAACATGTCAGCAGTATGGAAGTATATCGAAGTGTCTGAAACAGATAACAAAATTGCTATTGGCAGTGCTTGTAAAGCACCAGTGATGTGAAGAGGGGTATAACCACACTCCTTTTTTTTTTCAGGATTTCCTCCCCCCCTTTTCTCTCCGAGTGTATCCGGCCAATTACCCCTCTTCCAAGCCATCCTGGTCGCTGCTCCACCCCCTGTGCCGATCCGGGGAGGACTGTGGACTACCACATGCCTCCTCCGATACACGTGGAGTCACGAGCCGCTTCTATTCACCTGACAGTGAGGAGTTTCACCAGGGGGACGTAGCCCATGGGAGGATCACGCTATTCCCCCCAGTTCCCCCTCCCCCCCGAACAGGCGCCCCAACCGACCAACCAGAGGAGGCACCAGTGCAGAGACCAGGTCACACACCCACATCTGGCTTCCCACCCGCAGACACGGCCAATCGTGTCTGTAGGGACGCCCGGCCAAGCCGGAGGTAATAACACGACCAATTTAATTATGCATCCGGGTAGCGTGGCAGTCTAATCTGTTGCCTACCAACACGGGGATCACCAGTTCGAATCTCTGTTACACCTCCTGCTTGTTCGGGCGCCCCTACAGACACAATTGCCCGTGTCTGTGGGTGGGAAGCTGGATGTGGGTATGTGTTCTGTTCGCTTCACTAGCACCTCTGGTCGGTTGGTCGGGGCACCTGCTCAGGGGGGAGGAGGAACTGGGGAGAATAGCATGATTCTCCCACGCGCTACGTTCCCCTGGCAAAACTGCTCGCCGTTAGGTGAAAAGAAGCGGCTGGCGAATCCACATATATCAGAGGAGGCATGTGGTAGAGGAGGTGGAGCAGCGACTGGGATGGCTCGTGCAATTGGGAAGAAAAAGAGGGATCCCCCCCCCCCCAAAAAAATATTCATCTTAGCGGTCATTCTGAACACCACAAGAAGTTTCTGAAGAGTAGGCAAGAAAAAATGGCGCCAGCGAAAACCTGTAAGCAGCCTCTACTTCGGTCATTTAACAGCTAAGAAATATAGTAGTAGCGACTAGGGCTGTCAGTCGTCCTCTATAATCCCATTCAAATTTCACTCCTTATCTTTAATATTCAAATTATATTTGAGTTTGCCCTGTGACGGACTGGCGACCTGTCCAGGGTGTTTCCCCTCCTTCCGCCCAATGAATGCTGGGATAGGCTTCAGCACCCCACGACTGATCAGGATAAGCGGCTTGGAAAATGGATTGATGGATATTTGAATGTTTAATGGTCAAATTTAGTCTATTATTAATATTTACTATGTACTGTATACTGTATGCTGTATACCAAGGCCAATGCCACTATCAGCATGTGGTTGTTATAGGTTTGTTGACGGAAATCCGAAAACTTTCCACACATCGCTTCTTAAGTGGTCAGGAGCGGTGATCTCTGTGGTTGCATTGCTTTCTTCCACTTCTGATATTGTAACGTTAGAGGTTAACGTTAGCACATCGAAAGTGAGAATGTGATTCAGAGTCAGACTCAGAAAACTTTGTGCATCAGATTTGACCAAAAAAAAAAAAAGTCCCCCCTTCTTTTCTCCCCAATTGTAACCCAGCCAATTACCCCACTCTTCCGAGCCGTACCGGTTGCTGCTCCACCCCCTCTGCTGATGTGGGGAGGGCTGCAGACTACCACATGCTTCCTCCAATACATGTGGAGTCGCCAGTCACTTCTTCTCACCTGACAGTGAGGAGTTTCAGTAGGGGGACATAGCGTGTGGGAGTATCACGCTATTCCCCCCAGTTCCCCTTCGAACAGGTGCCCCGACCGACCAGAGGAGGCGCTAGTGCAGCGACCAG
The DNA here is from genome assembly GCF_029633865.1 of Lampris incognitus. NCBI lineage: Eukaryota > Metazoa > Chordata > Actinopteri > Lampriformes > Lampridae > Lampris > Lampris incognitus. The sequence goes on along the minus strand of NC_079213.1, from coordinate 32,246,823 downwards.
CACACATATCAACATCCGGCTTCCCACCTGCAGACACAGCTAATTGTGTCTGTAGGGGCGCCCGACCAAGCCGGAGGTAACACGGGGATTCGAACCTGAGATCCCCGTGTTGGTAGGCAACGGAATAGACCGCCATGCCACCCGGACGCCCCCCAACATTTCATTTTCACATGCAGGTAGTTTAAACCGAGAAGGATCGTGTCTCGATGGTAACCCTAGATTTGCAAAATTCTCACAGGATTTTTAACCTCAACCTAACCTAACGCTTGTAAAGCACTACTGTGCTGAAGCAAGTGTGCATATGCGAGAGTGTGTGAAAGTTTCACAGACACAAGCTGTGTGAAGGGCAAGATTCGCTAACATTAGCCGACATGTTTTTATATATATATATATATATATATAAAGCCCTAGTAGCAACCAACCAATGGTGAAAGCCCTTAACAACAAAATCATCATGAGTAAATGTCTACATTTGTAAAAGGATACATTTCGGGTTGAATCAGAGGAAATGTTGAGACTGTCCTCCACCAAAAAAACCGACCCGATAGGTTGTTTGTACAAGCAGCTTATTACGACCTACCTACAGTTATGTTTTAAAGTGAAGCAACCTCTAGTGGTCATGTAAATAACATCTAAATAATGTGTGACGTCTAAATAATGTGTAAAAAAGTGTCTGCGAATGATAACAGGTCTACGTTAGGCAGAATGAAGTACAAGGAGCAGCAATGTGCATGTCCTCATGAGGTTGCAGGGTCTCAGCTACTTCCTCGCGGTCCTCTGTAATTATAACACGTTACTTTTCCTGTAACAATAAGCGATCTCCTTCCATAAGCTATCGTGAGAGTGCATATTAATAAAAGCAAAGTTTAATTGTCACATAGCGGCTATTATGTCCACGCTAGCTGACTTGCTAACTTTTGGCTAACGTTAAGTTAGCTCTTATAACCTTATTCATAGGTAAACATACTGCCAATAGCAATCTAACTTACTATACTAGACGGCAAAACAACATAAAAACGCGCTGACTACATATTCTATTGTTCTCATTGTTTTTCTCACCATTTACTGAGTACTTACCTTTATTAGCCTATCTGAGGCGTTGTAAAAAAGATGTCAACAAGTAGATAAAAAACCCACAATTTAGGAAACACATGTGGGTCGTATTAGAGGGTTGGAACAAATGACCGATGTGGTCGCATGGGTTGGAGGACTTGTTGAAATGTTTTTTGTCTGTATCTACAACAAGTAGGCCATCACAATGAGAATAATAGGTTAATTCTTGTGCAGGAGAGACTTGGTGTTCTCTCCACTGAAATAATAACAAAAAAAAAAGATGTGTAAATACTGGTATTGGAAATTGGCCAAAATGAGTTTGAAAATGTCGGTGTATCAAATATAGGCAAATCAGACTTCGGAATTTCCCTATTGACCGTTGCTCTTTCAAAATGAATTGGCGCAGCAGTTCAAGCTCATTCTACATTTATCGCACACTAATTAATGGAATATATTTCTGCTTGTGGATACTACTGAAATGGTAAGAACGAAATATTTTGCTGCTCTTTCCACATCTGGTTACGCACTGTAACAGTCCAGCGTAGAGCAGAGTAGGAGAGAAAACAGCTCTCCATGTGCCAAGAGGCCTGAGGGAGAGTCCACAGTTAAAGCACCTCAAATAATCACTGACAAAACACTCAATACTGAGTGAGTGTTTGAAAAACGAGAGACATCCGCAGATAGAAACAGATGAAGAGGAGGGGGAGTTAACAGATTATTAGAATAGGTATAATTGCAATTAAATTAAGTTCTCTTTCAAATCAACATCCCAAGAGTGGAAAGTACATTGACTGAATGTCTCTATAACACATTGGCCACAATTTCGAACATTGCCCATACATGGTCCAGCAATATATACTAGATTTGACCTAATCTTGTTGCTTCTGTCTTACAATATTTGAAGGCAGTTTTTCTTTTTTGGGGGGATTTTTGGATTGTCTTTTTTCGTATCAGTGTGCCACAGAAGCCTATATTCATTCACAATTCGTTTTTTTTTACCCCCCAATTGTATTCGGCCAGTTACCCGACTCTTCTGAGCTGTCCTAGTCGCTGCTCCACCCCCTCTGCCGATCCGGGGCGGGCTGCAGACCACCACATGCCTCCTCCAATACATGTGGATTCGCCCCGCCGCTTCTTTTCACCTGACTGAGTAGTTTCACCAGGGGGACGTAGCATGTGGGAGGATCACGGTATTCCCACCCGGTTCTCCCTCCCCCCCGGACAGGCGCCCTGACTGACCAGAGGAGGCAGTGATGCAGCGACCAGGACACATACCCACATCCGACTTCCCACCTGCAGACATGGCCAAATGTGTCTGTAGGGATGCCTGACCAAGGCGGAGGTAACTTGGAGATTCGAACTGGCGATCTTCATGTTGGTAGGCAATGGAATAGACCACTATGCTACCCGGACGCTCTCATTCACAATTCTTAACCGAGTAAATGGTCCTTCTAAATTTTTGCTAATCCATTGCTTTAGAAATTCATCCATCCATCCGTTAGCCAAACCGCTTATCCTGCTCTCAGGGTCGCTTTTTGAAAATGTGGATAAGAATTAATCGAAGTTTACAGGAAGATCCATTGACTGTTAAGTAGTTTATCTATTTTATGATAGCACACAGCCACTATTAATGACTGAACCCAACTTTGAGATTTGTGGAAATTAATTTCATCCAGAGCAGTATGTGTAGCAGTGTATTCCTCTGCATGCGGATGCTATATGGTATTTTCTCTTTTGGTGAGCGCTGTATTGATTGGTACTTGCTATTTCCTAAATTCTTTTGTGCCTTTTCCAACTTGGATTTTCTTAGATACCTTGATGTTCTTCAAATATGCATCTAAAATTGTGCCACAACCAGCCGCTTGAACCAGTATTTGAACTTTAGTTTTCCTTCCTCTGTTTCTAAATATGTTTTAGATTTTCTTGAATTTTTACTTGAGATTTCAAATCATGTATTATTGTGTTGTATATGTAAGTAGGGTTGTGTGGTGACAAAATCAAATATCACAATATTTCTGACTGAGTAACTCTGTGTATCAATAATGTGACAATATTTTGGCGATGGATATTAGTGCTTTCATAATGTATTTAGACAGAAGAAATTTCTAAGAAATGGTCATTAGTACTGTTGTGATGATGACCAAGCGGATAGAGGCATTCATTGTTCATTTCACTCAACTACAACATTCATAATAATTTCAGGAGTTTGCATCACTGCAGCATCAGCAGTAATGCAGATGTTGTACTGGACCATTGTGATGAAGAGGGAGCTGAGCCGGAAGGCAAAGCTCTCAAGTTACCAGTCAATCTTCGTTCCAACCCTCACGTATGGTGATGAGCTTTGGTTAGTGACCGAAAGGGTGAGATCGTGGATACAAGCGGCCGAAATGACTTTCCTCCATAGGATGTCTGAGCTAAGCCTTAGAGATAGGGTGAGGAGCTCAGACATCTGGAGGGAGCTCTGAGTACAGCCTCTGCTCTTTCGCATCGAAAGCAGCCATTTGAGATTGTTCGGGCATCTGATTAGGATGCCTCCTGGGTGCCTTCCTTTGGAGGTTTACTGGGCACGGCCAACTGGAAGGAAACCCCGGGGTAGACCCAGAACTCGCTGGAGGGACTACATGTCCAATCTGGCCTGGGAATGCGTTGGGATCCTCCAGGAGGAGCTAGAGGACATTGCTGGGGAGAGGGACGTCTGGATTGCCCTGCTTGGCTTGCTGCCACTGTGACTCGACCCCGGAGAAGCGGCTGAAGATGAATGAATGAACAAATGAACATCATTGCATTTTAATGCAGCCTTTAAATTGTCACCATATAATTAATCATAACCCAATCCGAGATGATGGATGATGTCACAAAATTGATATTACACTAATCAGCCAAAACATTAAAACCACTGACAAATAATTGAATAACACTGATTATCTTGTTACAATGGCACCTATCAAGGGGTGGGATACATTAGGCTGCAACTGGACAGTCAGTTCTTGAAGTTGATGTGTTGAAAGTAGGAAAAATGGGCAAGTGTAAAGATCTGAGCGACTTTGACAAGGGGCAAATTGTGATGCGTAGACGACTTGGACAGAGCATCCCCAAAACGGCGGGTCTTGTGTGGTGTTTCCAGTATGCAGTGGTCAGTACCTACCAAAAGTGGTGCAAGGAAGGACAACCGGTAAGCTGGTCACAGGGTCATGGGCGCCCAAGGTTCATTGATGCACATGGGGAGTGAAGGCTAGCTCGTCTTGTGTGATTCCACAGAAGAGCTACGGTAGCTCAAATTGCTGAAAAAGTTAGTGCTGGCTATGATAGACAGGTGTCAGAAGACACAGTGCATCTCACCCTTTCTGTGTATGGGGCTGTGTAGCCACAGACGGGTCAGATTGCCCATGCTGACCCCTGTCCACCGCTGAAAGTGCCTGCAATGGGCATGTGAGTGTCAGAACTGGAGCAGTGGGAGAAGGTGGCCTGGTCTGAGAAATCTAGTACTACTACTACTTCTATTACTTTCGGCTGCTCCCGTTAGGGGTCGCCACAGCGGATCATCTATTTCCAGTTCTTCCTGTCCTCTAATATACTTGATCCTAATCCTGTCCTCCTTTTTCACTCCCAATGAAAATCTTAGCATGTTTTAATTTATATCATGTGGATGGCTGGTTGCGTGTGCATCATTTACCTAGGGAAGAGATGGCACCAGGATCCACTGTGGGAAGAAGGCAAGCTGGCGGAGGCAGTGTGATGCTATGGGCAATGTTCTGGTGGGAAACCTTGGGTCCTGGCATTCATGTGGATGTTACTTTGACATATACCACCTACCTAGACGTCATTGCAGACCAGGTACACCCCTTCATGGTAACGGTATTCCCTGATGGCAGTGGCCTCTTTCAGCAGGATAATGCGCCCTACCACACTGCAGAAATTGTTCAGGGATGGTTTGAGGAACATGACAAAGATGTTCAAGGTCCCACCTCGCAGTTTGCAGGACTTAAAGGATCTGCTGCTAACGTCTTGGTGCCAGATACCAGAAGACACCTTCAGCGGTTTTGAGGAGTCCATGCCTTGATGGGTCAGAGCTGTTAATTTTTTTTAAAAGATTTTTTTTTAAGAAAAAAAAAGTGAAAGTGGTGCAGTGGTTAGTGCACGGCAAGAAGGTCCTGGGTTCGAACCCCAGGCCATCCCAGGTCCTTTCTGTGTGGAGTTTGCACGTTCTCACCGTGTCTGCGTGGGTTTCCTCTGGGTGCCCTGGTTTCCTCCCACCATCAAAAAGACATGCATGTTAGGTTTAATACTCCTGCCTGTTCCCCCAAGCAAGGCAATGGAAAGAAGACCTGGAGTTGGTCCCCGGGTGCTGCAGCTGCCCACTGCTCCTATACAATAGGATGGGTTAAATGCACAGAGCAAATTTGCTGTAATACAGTTCGTTGCAAGAATACAATGATGGAATGAAGTGGCTTTCTTCTCTGTTTTGGCGGCATGAGGGAGACCTACACCGTATTAGGCAGATGGTTTTAATGTTTTGGCTAATCGTTGTATATGGATATATTGCCCAGCTCCATGTGTAAGCATCCCACCAAGTCAGTGTCCTTGTGCAAACTTACTTGGCTAAATAAAATTTGTCTTAATTTGAGGTTGAGAATAGGGGCTTCAGGTGAGCTTCATTTAGAAGAAAGAAGACACTCAGACAATTCTTCAATTTTTTTTTTTTTTGTCAGAAGCCCAACCTGTTCTACCTCCACCGTTTCTGCCCTGTCAACCCTTTCCACATCCACCTGCATGCCTGCTAATAGGCTAACGTTTACCTGGCCCATCATCAGCTATTACCCTGAGAACCAAAACAAAGGGACCTACTGCTGTTTGACAGAAAGAAGCTTTCTCACACTCTCTGACATGTTTGTACTCCAAACAGAACTGGCTCGAGGCTGCTGAGAAAGATTCTCGTCAGCAGTCGACCCTCATGGCTGAGCTGTCATAAATATCCATACATGTGTGCATGCATGTGGACGAATTGACACACTCTCTCTCTCTCTCTCTCTCTCTCTCTCTCTCTCTCTCTCTCTCTCTCTCTCTCTCTCTCTCTCTCTCTCTCTCTCTCTCTGTCTCTCTCTCACTTTAGGCCAGGGTAGCAGTGTTTGTTGGTCGTGAAAAAGTACATTTTCTGTGCTATTTTGTTTCATGATGATGTCATACCCACACCTCTTCTGTTTTGTGGCATAATGTAAAAGAAAACAATGTGAGTTGTCCTAGAAATGTTTTAATATTCCTTAACCATCAGACGTGTATATTTATGGGGAAATTAGGAGAGAGAGACTTCATATGAAAGGGACTTTCGCAGCTTTAATGTCTCATGTTTGAAGGTGGTTGTGGCCAGAGGTGTGCCGTCAGGAGAGGCAAACCAGGTAAATGTTTGGGGCCTCCAAAAAAAATTTGGGAAAAGGGGCCCCTGAGATCACTCATATTGGCACATTTTGCAATAACAACCATAAGCCCCCTTAAACCTCCCATAAAATCACTATACAGTGCACTGCTGTTGCCTTAAAAAATCCTTAGTGGGGTCCCTTACAGGAGCGGTGGAGGATCAGGAGAAAGCAGGGCTTGCCTGCGGACTCCTCTGCGGAGTACAGAACTGTGCTTTTGCCACAGGGATTCCTAACTTGCCGCTGCTCATGCAGTTTTGCACGCACATACAAAAATAATGCATCAAAACATAGGAAAACTTGTCGAGTCACTCACGAAGAAAACGATCTCAGGCCTGAAGTTGATCATTTTTGAGATATGAGCGTTTGTTCCGAAGGTGCATGTCCCATAGACTAACATTGCATGACCATATATGGAGCACTCTGACACACTAAAGCTTCAAAATGTTTACCGTGTTTACATTGCTGTACTGTCCTCAATTCTCCCTTCATTCGGACACATGACACAACAAAATGTTTGCCGACTTCTTGCGACAGTCACAGTGTAAAAATGTTAGCTGTGTGATGTGGTTTTTGAGACACGAGCATTTGTTCGGAGGGTGTGCACCCTTAGACAATGCATTGACTCAGAAAAAGGAGCCATTTTGATAAAAACAGAAACCATTCACTTTAGGCCTGCATGCTTGTGTAACTTGGATGAATGCAGACAGTCTGAGAGAGAGAGACAGAGAGAGAGAGAGACAGGCCGTTTTTACATCACTGTAAATTCTCACTCTATTTGGACACGACACAACAAAATGTTCGTCGACTTCTTGTGACACTCCCGATGTAAAATCTTAAGTTGTGCCATGTAGATGTGTGTGTGCATGATGTTATTTATTATTTTTTAATAAATGATTAGTATGACCCTCAAGGGTAGACAACCCCAGGGTTTGAATGCAGGACCTTCTTGCTCTGAGGCAATTGTGCGAACTACTGCGCCCCCGTGCCACCAGGTCGTCCTCTGTGTGGAGTTTGCATGTTCTCTCCTTGCCGCGTGGGTTTCCTCCGGGAGCTTCGGTTTCCTCCCATAGTCCAAAGGCATGTAATTCAGGTAAATTGGAGATACTAAATCGCCCCTAGGCGTGAATGTGTGTGAATGTGTCTGTCTGTGTGTCTGACCTGTGATGGACTGGCAACCTGTCCAGGGTGTTTCCCCGCCTTCCGACCAATTAGCGCTGGGATAGGTTCCAGCACCCTGGGACCCTAACAGGATAAACGGTTTGGATAATGAATTAATGATTAGTATGTTTCATCAAGCACAATAATTGACTGAATTGATTGAATGCGTTTTTATGGGGGTGTGGGGCACAGGGTCTTCTATGCCTGGTGTCCCCCAGAGTCTAGGATTGCTACTGGTTGTGGCTGTAGGGAACTTTGTGTTGCTAGCACTGGAAACACCACACTCTGCACAGTGCATACAGTGAATTTCATTCTTTTCCTTGTCGAACCCCAACCAAGGATTTTCAACTAGCCATTCCTGTTGGAAAATGTATTTCTTTTGGCTGGACTGGCCAGCTGGGCCAGCCCTACGAACACATATGGCCCTGACTGACTGACTGACTGACTAAGTGATCAGTGTAATATATTGCTGCTCGTGGTTACTACTGAAACGCTTTTTTGCAAAAGAAGGCCCAGTTCACAAACACCAGTGCTAATAGTCACACACAGTTAAAAGTGAAAATTATTAGCGTCTTCAGAGAGTTGGTGGTAACTGAAGTGCATCTATAAGGGGTGTCACGCCCAGACTTTCCACTGATGAAGGCAGCAGTGATTGTAGCCAGGTAATTATTTCATATAAAAATAAATTGGTGCTATTTCACTGTATAAATCAGTGTTTGAAAACTGCTGTCCAATACAGCTGCTCTTCACAGACCCAATGTCAAAACAGCCGCTTTCTAAATGTAGTCGCGGTCTAGCCATATACTAGGTTTTAACCTGGTCTTGTATTTAGTAGCATTTTCCAACTCAACTGTCTCCTCCTTTCTCTCCTGTTGTGCCTGCTCTGCATCATCTGCTGCAACGTTACTGGGTTCAGCACTTCAGGTGCTTGGTAGAAAATATGACTTGATGGTAAGTTTCATTGCCACTCACTGCTATCGTCCACATTAGTTTCAATGTTTGTTGTCATTAGCCTACTTGCAATAGTTAATGCACAAATTGCGCATGAGTAAACGTTGCTATAACAACTTGGATGGGGAGGGGTATAACCTGCTGGAGTTGTCTATAGCTGCCTCTGTACCATTTCTTTTTTCCTTTTTGGATTTCCCCCCCTTTTCTGCCCAATTGTACTTGGCCAATTACCCCAGTCTTCCAAGCCGTCCCGGTCGCTGCTCCACTCTCTCTGCTGATCTGGGGAGGGCTGCAGACTACCACATGCCTCCTCCCATACATGTGGAGTCGCCAGCCGCTTCTTTTCACCTGACAGTGAGGAGTTTCACCGGGGGGACGTAGCACATGGAAGGATCACGCTATGCCCACCAGTTCCCCTCCCCCCCAAACAGGTTCCCCGACTGACCAGAGGAGGTGCTAGTGCAGCGACCAGGACACACCCACATCTGGCTTCCCACCTGCAGACCTGGCCAATTGTGTCTGTAGGGACGCCCGACCAAGCCGGAGGTAACACGGGGATTCGAACCGGCGATCCCCGTGTTGATTGGCAACGGAATAGACCGCTATGGTACCTGGATGCCCCTCGGTACCATTTCTACGGAGACTAGATTTATTGTAGATGTTCATAAGGCACAATAAGACATGAACAGTTTCAGTCAGACAGAGGCAAAGAAATAAATTTTTTTTAAACATCCTTTGTTTTTTGTGCAGTCTTTTTTTGTGTGCAGTTGCTACCTTAAAAAAAAAAAAACTAGCACTGTGAAAAAAAAAACGTCGCAAAATGTGACCTGTCCTTTGTGGTTTGGAGCCCTGCGTCATACACAGCACTGTGATCTCGAAAGGAGAGTTGAGAGGAGACAAAAACCACTTTCCTGTCTGTGGCACATGGTGAAGTCGTTGAAGGAAGTGCTCAAGCGAAAGACAAAACTAAGAGATATTTGTGTATAAAGGTGATGTGTTTCTGCTAGGCACTCATTGCAGTTGCAGTGGCAGTCCATCTCTGTTATTATTTTTATTCAGCAACCCACATTTTGATTTTTTCTCCACTTGTGGAATTCACATTATCTCTGAATGCTTAAACATTCTTGCCTCTGTTCAAATAACCTGTGTGCGTTCTGGCTTCTTAGTGGAGCGTACCGAGAGTATCATATCACGTGTGATTAGTTACTAATCTTGTTTTTCTTGGTCGGGGCTTCCTCATACGATTGAGATGGTGATAGTGTGAGAGTTGATACGGCACTGGGCTTCTGTTACTTCAGTTGCCAGTCATTCAGGTCTGTCATACGGTAGGACCAGTCCTACCTCTCCTTCTGACGTCCTCCCGTCTTCTCTCGCCACCTGTCATTCATCCATGCTGGTTTTGTGCCATATATCATTGGCAGTTTATCGGTAGAGCGTTGTGCAAGACATGTCACGGCTGTGTCGTTGTTGCTATTTTGACAAACTGCATTGAATGTCATCTAACACCATTTCACAGGGCGGGGGGGGGGGATTTCTGTGAAAGTTGTCAAGAAGGAAGAAACTCATTACCATTCATTAAGATATTTCATTTCCCCCTTCTTTGTAAAATTGTTTGTGCTTCATATTCACAGCTGGAGTGACAGCTGCACTGCTGACGTGCTCTTAATGACACACATGTTTTCAAATTAATTTAATTATATATTAATTGAATATATAATGTGTGTGTGTGTGTATATATATATATACACACACACACACACACACACACACATATATATTATATTTTATTATATATTATGTATAACTATATAGAACTATATTTATGTATATCATATATATATATAAAATGACTGCTGGGATAGCCTCCAGCATCCCTGAGAGCAGGATAAGCGGTTTGGATGATGGATGGATAATGAGAATAATTATATAAATACATTCATGTAATAAATATAATATATATTAATGAAATAGAAAATTAATATTTTTTTTCCTAATGGTTTACCTAATCCTCTAATTAGTTAGCTCGTCCTTGTAATTAGGTAGTCGTACTTGTAAGCTGGGTTGCAGTTACCCGTGCAGCCGTGGACCTGCCATGCCGTCACCGCGGTAGTGATGCAGTGCAAGGCCAATATAAGACCACACTTTGACTTCTGTTCCTCTACCATGTGGAAAAAACATACAATGAGCAGTTGAAGGAACATGACAAGTTCTTCACGCGGCCTTTCCAGAGGAGGAGTGGGGAGGGGGTGGCGATAGAGAGAGGGAGAGAGAGAGAGAGAGAGAGAGAGAGAGAGAGAGAGTGAGAGCGAGAGAGAATGAGGGAGGAAGGAGGGGGTTCTGTTTGCACCTGGCAAGCTCTGGTTGACCACCATTTCCTTTTGTGCTGAGTGTTTAAAAAAAAAAAAAAGGTGTTACCGACAGCGCACACTATGATCTGCATGCAATGTATGTATTGTGTTTATGTTTGGGTGGGACAAAAGTGTTGCAGCTCAGTTTACGTTTCCCCGTCCACTTGGTCAGGGTGAGAAACTGACCCTCTGGTTGCCGGGACTTTCAGAACCAGCTAGTGAGTCAGCTCAGGCTGTAACATATGAAACTGAATATTTTCAGTTAAGGTAGTGTGTATATCGTGTGCATGTCTATGCAGTTTTGGTTGCAGCCAAAGCGGCACTATGTGTGTGTGTGTGTGTGTGGGGGGCTGGATATGCGTAGGAGTTTGTTAATACGCCTAGGTGAGAATATGAACCAACTAACCACACCTATTTATAGAGCTGTGTCGGTTCGAGGGAAGTGAGTTACCAAGCACAGTAAGGAGCAAATACACCACTCCCAATGGTAAGATCAGCCAGGATACATGCTTACAGTGACGTGCCTGTAGATGTTACTTCCTCTGACGTTAACACACGCAGCGGCACATAACTGCAGTATCTTATCAGAGGCCGCTGTTGTGTTGCATGTTTGGAAAGACTTTGGTTAGAATAGGCGTGTTTGTCTTGAGGAGGACTCCTTATTTCTCAACAGCAAAAACGTAGCGTGTATTCCTTCACCGCTCTCCAGCCGTTGGTGGATTGGCGTGTATAGCAGCAACATGGCAGGGTGAGAGAGGTGGGGAGGGGAATGTGTGTGTGGGTGACGGAAGATGAGCGGAGCAGGGTTCAGCCTACTTCTGTTACAGTTAGTTGCTACTGTACACTTGACATGCAGCGCTTTGTGACATCTCATTTTCCTCCCCCTGTTTACTGATGTTTACTCGTTTTTTTTCCCTCTTGCCCTTTTTTTTTTAAAAACTCCACGCTCCGCTCAACCTGCCACCCACTCCTGTCCTGCTTGTCTGCTGAGTACAGTAGCAGAAGGGGGTGAGCCACTTCAAGGAGCCGAGAGAAAGCCGCTTTCACGCTGATGCCCCCCCCAACCTCACCGACCCCCCCCCCCCAGCTACCCCCCTACACACACACACACATACGCACACATATACACAAACACTCCGCCCCCACCCTCCGTAGCGTCGCACTAGGCCCCGCTCCTTCACAGGAAGTTGTGGTCAACGTCAGCCTCGTCAGACTACAAAAAAAAGATGCATCTTAGATCCATGCATTCATGAGCTAAAGTGTACATGCGGCATCATTTTATTCAATTAATTTCAATTTTCATTAGCAGTCTTAATTTCTAGTTGTGGTGAGCCTGGCATTTTCACATAGAGAGAGAGAGAGAGAGAGAGAGAGAGACATATAAGCTTAGAGAAATTAAACCAATATCATTCTCTGTTTGTAGTGGCTGATATTTCATTTACCAGTGGGGCCGAGGTACTGCCCCCGAGAGATGCGCACACACACACACACACACACACACACACACACACACACACCACCGCTCTGTCTGTCTGTCTGTCACTGGCTGGCCCCGATGCTCCACGCTCCCCCACAGGTGATAACAGATTAAACCTATTCCATTTCATGCCTCAGGCTCCCAAATACAATCCATGTGGGGCTCCTCTAGGCCTTGTGGTTCCCCTGTGGCCCCCCCAAGGCCCCCTTTCAGGGCAGAGAGCTGGCAGCGGCCGCCCCAGTCCACTGGGCTAAGCTGCCTAGATGGAAGCCTGCAAGATTACAGGCCGTCTGAGGAAATTAGTGTGTGTCTGTGTGTGTGAGTGTGCGTGTGTGTATGTATGTATGTGTGTAATAGGGTTATGTCAGCTTAGATGGTCCACGTGCTGTATTTCACACCATCTTGCATTCTGTTTTTCACTTATTGTAGGTTTAGAGTTGAGAAAATGTTTCAGGGGTACAGTTGCGTTGAGGTTATGTGTTGAATATACAAAACTTTCCATCTTCAATATTTCAGCCTTTATAAATGAATCCCTTGTCATCCCTGTTTTAAGGGTTTTGATGTCTTCACAGAGGCAGGAAGTAGCCATTAGGACACCATGGAGGCGCTTCCCTGGCTTCATTTCAGCTGCATTCCAGCTTGTAATGGTGTCAGTTGAGGAAATGAGAGAAACCTAACCTGTGGAGCTTCCTCAAAAGTCGGCTTGGAATCAGGAAATGGAAAGGCCCCCCCGGTGTTCCAAGGTAGTCGTCAGTGCTCAGGCCTCTCTCCTTCCCCAAGTCCTCTTTCACCTTCTGCAGGCATAGAGCAGAGACGAAACCACATCAAAATCAAAGTGTCTTGGCATAATGATAAAAGATGCCTCTTTCTTTGCGACAGTATCACCAACACCATCTGTCTTGGTAAATGTTGCTGATATGATTTACTAATACACAACCTGTTCAGAATCAGAAACACTTTGTCATTTCATTTCATGCACTTGTGCACGTGAAATGAAACGAAACATCATTTCCCCCAACCCACAGCAGTGCAACACAAAGGTAAAAACACATATCCAAGAACTACAAGAACACATATATCCAAACTAACACATATATCTAAACTAAACCAAAAAAATAAAATAAATATCACTGTCCAGGAGAACGAACGCCAGCCAGGATGACTATCGGAATTGCCGGTCTGCATGGGCTAGCAGTTAGCTTAGCCTGCCCTGCTTCCGCGTCCTGTCAGACTGCCCTTCTGTGTTTTCTTTGAGGGCGCAGCTCCGGTTAGGGCCGTGGTCATTGGGCCCACAGGACGCAGCAGACCAAGCTCCCTAGGCTGATCCAATGCCAGCTCTCCCAGCTGATCCAACGCCAGCTCTCCCAGCCAGACACCTTCGACACACCGGCCCCACACTCCACATGACGACACTAAAAACAAAGTTAAGGCTAGGCGAGGCCGCCGCCAGACCGTCCTCGGTGTTATCGGAACTGCCGGTCTGCGTGGGCTAGCAGTTAGCTTAACCCAGCAGTGGCTAACCATGTGCCATGGAGAGCCATGTGTATGCAGGTTTTCATTCCAACTCGACTCCACACCAGGTGATTTCACTGATAGATTCTTCTTCTTTGGTTGAAGCGTTGCTAATCAGTGAAATCACCTGGTGTGGCGTCCGGCTGGAATGAAAACCTGCATACACATGGCTCTCCGTGGCACATGGTTAGCCACCCCTGGGTTAGCCTGTTAAGGTGCACAATCCGCTCACTGCAAAGGTAGTGTCAGACGTGGACCAGGCGGTGGTGTTTTCCTATGTTTACGTGCGTGTGTCCTTGTAGAAAATCTGACCGGGAGTAACTGTGAAAGAAATGTACAAAATATACCAGTATATTATATATTCTTCTTATGAACGTATATCACTCAGTGGTGCACTGCACACATTGTCTGGAAATGTGTGTCTAGCAAGGGGCCACATATTTTATCTCACGTCGAACCAAAATCTGTCAGCGTTACAGCATATGGCAGACGGTCATTGCATGTCTTCTCTTCTCGTCTTCCTCGCTTGCCCCACTCACTCTTGCACTCTCTTCTCCTTCAAAGATGTGCCATGTAAGAGTTACACAATAGTAGGCTTGAGTAAACCTGCTCTGTGCTTCTCAGCAGCCAAATACCCATTCCTCTGATGACCCATTAAGCACCGGAGATTATCTTATGAAATGAGAGCAGCGATTATGGCAATATTTACAACTTACTTAGCCCTTACTAAAATCAGCATTCCAAAAGAGAAATATTAAAAATATAGCTTTATTTCCCTCTTAGTTGCTCAAGCCCGGATCATCTGTGATTATACCAAATATTCCTGTTTTCAAAAGGGGATATCGTGGAATGGGCCTTGGAAAATAACATGCCTTTTTTTTTTTTTTTTTTTTGGAAGGGAGAGTAGTTCAGCTGTAGTTTAGGAGCGAATGTACTTTCCGTGTCCCACAGTGAAATAACAGTTTTTTTTCTTTTCTGTAGTTAAAAGCCAACAAGGAGTGTGAAAAGAGTGAGCGCCACAGCTTAGGAAACTCTTCAGACACAGAAGCGCGCCAGCACTCCTTTTTCTGAGAGGCCTGCATTGATGTGGGATTGTGATGTGTAACAGCATAACCGATGCATAACAGAGTGCGCACGCGGGGGGGGGGGGGGGGTAGCGAAATGAAGTGAAGATTGAGGAAGAAATCAAGAAATGGAGATGTGTGTATTTATACTGTATCTCGGCTCTGCACATTGGGAGTGTATTTGTGAGTGTGATTTCTCTCATGTATCATTCAGACTAAGAAGAGCCGGCTGATGATAAACAGGATTAGCGGATTATTAGAGAGGGCTGAGGTGTGTGTGATTGTGTGTGTGTGTGTGTGTGTGTGTGTGTTGTCCACGTGTTGGGTGTGTGTGTATGTATACTTGTCTATCGGTCTGTGTGTATGTAGTCTTCATGTATTGTTTTTTTTTTTTTTTGTAAATTTCCCAAACCCACACTCAACTTCTTTGACGACTGATGCTTTTGCTCCCCTGTTATAAACAAACATGGCTTGAAATTCCTCAAAATAGCCATCCAATCAGCGCCGGAACTGTTTTCTGCATCAGTCGTCTGCATCAGTCATACACATCTACTCACACTGTCCTCTGTGGCGCACCGGAGAGTCACACTTATGCGTTCCACTGCCTTGTGCATTTCACCGTAGTACCTACCTCCCCAACTCGACGCCGGGGGGTGAAATTCTGCCGCCAACACAATGAAGGCACCATGAAAGGGAAAATGAAGTCATTAAGCCAGACGAACCTCTTCACTCCCTTCTACTTTTTACACCCACCAAAGTCAATGCCCGTGTGTCCACGGCGAGCAAGACTCCGGTGGAAATTTGCATGGAGTTAACAGATGGTGGAGAGAAGAAAGGCCGAGGATCTATTCATTACCCGGTAATGGAGAGTGATGAAAGGAAGGTGTGAAATGGCAGATCGAGATTTGACCACGCATATTTGAAAGAGAAGGGCCAAGGGGGAGCCATTCGCTATCACAGGCAGTGTGGGTAAAAAAAAAAAGAAGTGGCCCTGTAATCAAAACACTATCTATTACCTAAAATGGGTCTGGGGTAATAATGAGCTGGCACCGGTGCCAGAAGAGCAGAAGAGGTAGCAGGGGCCTGTAGGGCAAAGCAGCAGGCTTGTGTTGCAAAGGTTTGTTGTTTCAATTCAGAAGGCCATATGGGAATGATGGTTTCATCTTTGTGAGAAACCACCATTGTCAGGGTGTCTGGGTAGCATAGTGGTCTATTCCGTTGCCTGCCAACACGGGGATCGTCGGTTCAAATCCCCATGTTGCCTCTGGCTTGGTCGGGCATCATTACAGACACAGTTGGCCGTGTCTGCGGGTGGGAAGTCGGATGTGGGTATGTGTCCTGGTCGCTGAACTAGTACCTCCTGTGGTCAGTCGGGGCATCTGTTCAGGAGGGAGGGGGAACTGGGGGGGGAATAATGTGATCCTCCCACGCACCACATCCCCTTGGTGAAACTCCTCACTGTCGGGTGAAAAGAAGCGGCTGGTGACTCCACATGTATGGGAGGAGGCATGTGGTAGTCTGCAGCCCTCCCTGGATCGGCAGAGGGGGTGTAGCAGCGACCGGGACTGCTCGGAAGAGTGGGGTAATTGGCCAAGTACAATCGGGGAGAAAAAAAGGGGGGGGGACCACCATTGTCATAAGGTCCCTAAACCCAAACTACTCTGGTGGAGCTGCGAACTGGCCAACCATGATTATGGTATACAGGTCATCTCCCAATTCTAAATATGTGTTGCTGAGTAAATGTGATGGGAGTGGGGGTTACAAAATAAGAACATATATGCTCAGAAGATATTACCCAGAATGCTGCGGGTTAAATTAAAACGAGAACCAAAACAAGTGAGAAACGCTTGGTTACTTTACATATTGCACACGTCATTTTTACCCCATCACACTATTGAGGGCACATCCTGCGTTGTGTTTACAGCACCACATTTATTAAAGATGTGTGAAACAGCAACACAGGCAGACACAAAGCGCAATGCCGTGGACAAGGTTGTGTGACACGACACTAGCGCAAGATGTGCTGTACTTTGGTAGAGATCAAGGATCAGCTGAAGATGATGAACTGTTTGGAAGAGTAGATGTTCCATGTGCAGTACATAGTGTTGCATCACTCGATGCTTGGGCTTGTGTGCAAAACAAAGGTTTTGAACCAGTATTGATAGACAACACAGACATGGGCATGAACAAGTACACACACACACACACACCTACATGGGAAACCAGACTTTCAGTTGGTGGTCTTTCCTGTCTGTGCAGCACAGGTGTGAGTGTGTGTGTGTGTGGGGGGGGGTTAGGTGGGCGGGTGTGTTTGGATGTTTGTAAATGGTAAATGTGTTTAACTCCCTTTCCATCTATATGGTGCGCTTAATTAGACCACAAACCGACACCAGTCTGCGTGTGTGTCTTTGTGTGCACGTTGGTTGCGGGGGATTCTTCTGTGCGTTCAAAGGCTATAAAAGCGGGGGGGGGGGATGTAAAAGGAGGTTTGTAGCTCTGGAATACAACTTTTGAGTGTGACTGAGGGATGTAAATTTTACACAAGACACAACAACACAACACACATCTACACTTTGTGGGGCGCCCTCCCTCCCACACTCTCGCCTCTTAAATAGCACCCCGCACACAAACACCTCCAGAGCAAGTTATTTGTGCGCCTCTCGCTCACTTGTACAAAGAAGGAATTAAGGAACTTATTTGTGTTGTAGCGTGTGCTCACTTCTACAAAGGGGGAATTAGGAAGTTATTTGTGTAGCTCATGTTCACTTTTTAAGAGAGCAAGCCATCGGTGGAGCTGTTTATCTGTGTCTGTACAAAGCCAGGATTAGGGCCCTGTCTTTGAGGCCCGCTCCCTAATCCTTTTATGGATGTCACCTGTCATCTCACTCTAATCACCCTCCAACTTTCTCTCCCTCCACCTTTTCGCTTCCTTCCATCTGCACCGGCCGGCGTGCGCCGTCTTTATCGGCCCATCACAATCGCCCTCCACACGTACCCTGGGACAGAGATGGAGACGGGTTTCAGAGTGGCAAGGGTTCAAGAGTGAAGGATGGAGAGAGTGAGAGAGAGAGAGAGAGATGGATTTAGGGAAATCATGGTTCTCAAACACACACACACACACACAGTGGGACCAAGCCTAATACCAGCCTGAGGCCTTCCATCTAGCCTTTCTCCCTACATCTCCACCTTCCCTCTTTCTCCATCTTCCTCTACCTCCTCATCACTTCTTACCATCTCACAGCATTCTCACTCTCCATCTTTGCTCAATCCACACCTTTTTTGCCTCCTTTTTATCATGCCAACTTAGGTAAGGCTGTACTGCCACCTCTCTCAAGCCTCTCTGGGTTGATGGGGCTGTAATATAGGATCTGTATGTCCATTCAGCCTCTCCTCCTGCCCTATCTATCCATCCATCTCCCCCCCATCTCCTCTCAGCTTGCATGTTTAATGTGATATATTTATCCTGCGTGTAATGTAAGCCGCAGCTGGCCATTAGTCAATTATGAAATTTAATCGTAACAATTATGAGAATCCATAGCGATTAACACAGCATTTCCTCTTTCATTTACCACTGATGATTTTGTAGCGGGGCCATGAATCCTAACTTCCTTATCTCGGTCTCCCCCCCCCCCCCCCCATCTCCCTTCCCTTCTTATTGAGCAAATTTTTTTCCGACTCTCTCTCATCTCTCTTCGAAGCAACCTGCCGAGACGGCCCTACCCGCTCATTTAAGCCAACTAATCGAAAATGTGAGTGAAAGTTTTCTTAAAAAAGGGGAAAAAAGTATCTCATTAGGCATTGTCTGGCCTCCATCACATTTAGCGCTCTCTCTCTTTCTCTCTCTCTCTCTCTCTCTCTCTCAGCAGCAGTGTGGCATGGTAGCGTGCGCGGGGCCAGGGACTGAGGAATCTGATAGGGATAAACCAATTTGCCATCCACACAAACATCCCAGCAGGCTTACGCCCCCGCCCCGACTCCCACTGCTCATTTAAGATGGCGGTCGGAGAGGCCAACAATTAAGTTTTAATTAGGTGGGGTAATTATGCTGGGCAGGAAGTATCAGACGCCAGGCTGATTGTACTCTGGCCCGAGGACGAGGGGGATGCAACCTAAAGGGGATGGGAGAGATTGAGGGAGGCAAGGGGAGACCCTCTTTACATTAACCCCCATATTGTTCATTCTCTCAACCTGCTGGCTCTGAGTAAGAAGTTCCTGACAGTTTAGTCTAACTAATATGACGGTCGCAGCCTGAGTCCCGGGGTATTTCATCTTTCTTACAGATTTCCTATGAAGTGTGGTAACACAAGCCGTCCGACTGAACAAGAAAATAAACCAGCTCGATTAACGTTTGGGGGGGGGACCCCAGTTTCTTCATTTTGTCAGTGATGGTCTTCAGTGAGCTACCAACGTCAATGACAGTAGTTGGAGCCAGTGTCTGTTGTGTGGATATGAAGTGTGTCATTCTGGAGGGATCTTAATGCTAGGTAGCCCCTGCTCCCCATCACCCTTATAGGCATCTGACACCACAGTTTGCTTGAAGGTCTTTGAGGAGACTCCACAAAGCAGATGTTCATTATTGTGCTCACTTCTGATGTTGCGGAAAATTCAGAATGTTGTTCAGACACACAAAAGCCCATACAGGCCTTCCTTGTGAATGTACCACACACTTTTACGCTCACGCACGCACACATTCACACACCCCCATATAGACCCTATTAGTAAGCATCATCCTTTAGGGAGGGGGAATTCACCCGCGAACCCCAACACTCCCCACCCTCGCTTATCAGCAGACGCCACCAACCTCCCCTACACAAACACACACACACACAGTCCATCAATGATGTCACGAGGCTAATCTTGTCGCGCCGCGGAACCCAATTAAAAAAACAGAGATGTGTGGCTGCCAACATCAGGAATCTAATCACATTCCAGGAAAAGGCGCGTAATTTCCCTGGCTTTCTGCTGGGGTCGAGATAGAGATTGAGAGCACGCCACAGTGCATCTCTGCCCCCGAACACACAGGCAGGAGGGGATGGGCACAGCTCATCGCACTCAGGGGCCTCGGGTAGGCCTGGAGGGGGCGAGATGTGCCGTGGTGGATGTTTGTGTGCGTGTGTGTTTGTGTATGCCTGTGAGTGTGTGTGTGTGTGTGTGTATTTGCATGTGTAGGCTCAGAACAGTTGCCAGTAAAAACCAACAACTAAGCAATAATCCACCACGCCAACACCCCACCCACAGGCAACAACAACAGAAATGGAGACAATAACTGGGTTCCAACACCATAGCGACTGCCATGCCAGTGCCAGCATCCCTTTCGCTTGTAATAGTGGTATATACAAGGGTGTGTGTGTGTGTGTGGGGGGGGGGGTGATAGTGTCACTGAGCAAACTACAACCTCAGTTTGCTTTTTTTCTGCTATCCTTCCTCAGAGAAGGAGAGAGAAAGATTGAGTGAGGGATAGGTAGGCATGAAGTGCAGGGTCGCTTGCATGGGGTGGGTTGTGTGGCTGGAGGGGGGGGGGGGGGGTCACACCACAGCTCAGGTGGGGGAGGTTTTGAGGGGTGGATTGTGGGAGGTGGTGGCGATGAGGCTGGGGGTTAAAGGTGGTCAGTTCATGACCTGGTCAGGAATGCAGTCACCCCTCGGTGGAGAGCCACAGGGACTTTACACCGAAGTTGAAACCCTATACCTTAAGTAGAAAGGCCTGTCAATCACCGTGCGGCCTCGCAGGGGAGGCCAGTCACTCTGTCTGCCAGCCTGACCCACACCCGTATAGACAAACCCAAGACCAAATGAAACACATACACAGGAACCGCTCAAAGGCACGCTGCTTTTCTCACTTCTGATTTTCTGCTTCAGGTCATTTCTGTGTGTTTCTCTCTCTCTCTCTCTCTCTCTCTCTCTCTCTCTCTCTCTCTCTCTTTCTCTTTGCCTGTCTCCTCTGTCTCTCTCTCTTCTGTCTCACTCTTTCTCCCCTCCCCCACCCCCCCTGTATCTCTCTCTGGCTCTTTCTGTTAGTGTAGGTATAGGTGGAGGATGGGTGAGGGGTTGGTCAGTCTTGCTGAGATAGGAGCAAACATAGCTGACAGCTTCCTTCCTCACAGTAAACACAGCAGCGCCACTTAGACATGGGTCAAAAACAACAGTGTACACCACAGCCCCCCCTCTGCCCACCACTGAGAAAGTCTCCCATGTGCTCATGCACCCCCCCCCCCCACACACACACACACTCAGTGACACATAGGCTTTTGGTCTGGGATATGACACTTGAAATGGGAAACGATCACAATTTTTAGCTTTATCTCTATACATGTTCAAAGGATAGTACTCCATTAGCAGCCTGCGATACCGAGCAGTCGTGTATATGTCTGAAATGCCACTAAAATTGTGTCTGCTGATGATGTCACTGGCAGACATTCCATGAATGTGAAAACTTGACTTCCTGGTTTGCCGATAGGCCGCATTGGATGAGCGAAACGTGAATAACAACCCTACATACAGCTTTAAAATGTGGCTCTATTATTCGAATTTTGATATTCACATTTTCTTATCCAATGCAGCCTATTGGCAAACCAGGAAGTGGGTTTTTACACTCACAGATTGCCTGCTAGTGACATCATCGGCAGAAACTCTTCTCCACAACTTCATTCAGCGGTGTTTCAGAGGCACGCATGAGACGGCATAGTCCTGTGGTTGCTGATGGAGTTTTAGCCCTAAAACATACACTTCATATAGATAATATCGTTGGAAATTGTGATCATTTCCCTTTAACACTGTAACGCTGTCATGCCTTCTCTGAAATTTCCATACAGGGCTTCACCACGCAGGTAGACATGTGACCTAATAGCCCCCATTGCCTTTCATCTCTTTACAAACACACCTCCCGCCCCACTCCATTCTTCTGCCCCAGTCCACCACCAAGCCACCGCCCTGTCCCCCCCACCCCCATCCCAACTCTCTGCCCCTCTCAGTGGACTCTAAGGGTTCTTTTAGAACCCGAGACAGCGCTGTGTCAACAGCTCAGCGCGGGTCTAAAGAAACCACTGATGCAAGCCCCATGGCACTCTTCAGGTCATTCATTTCTTGGTGAGAGACTGACATGACGGTCTCATCTGCTCTGTCTTCAAAGTGTCTGTGTAAAAATTGTGTCAGAAAACTAGCTAACAACAACAGACTGGTGGCTACATAAGTAATACCCCATTATTACTTGTAGATTGTGTGGTGTGTAGTGTTTAACCTTGAGCAAGGAGAGGCTACCTATGAGCCTGCATGGACAGCTGGGTCATATCTTAGCTATGGTCTCTTACAGTAGTGTAGGTTAGAGCCCGAGGCTGATGGTGTCTGTAGTCTTACCCCGGTTTCACTTTCTTTGTGTATGTATATATAGTTGTATGTCTCTTAAATACAAAGCAGTACATCTCAACAACTTTATTTCCACTTGTGAGTCCCCCTCCCCTTTGGTTAGACGGTATATTAAATCACTACTATTTAATATGAATACTACAGACATGAAATGGTTTGGATGGCCACTGGTTTGTTCTGTGCTGATTTGGGGAATTAATTCGTCTGCTTTCATCTTCATTTTCAGAACGATGCTCATTTATTTATGCTGAATATTATGCCTTGCATGTCAATTAATTATCAACAAATTTGCTGTTCATTCAGCTCGTATTTATTCGTGTGTGTGTGCGTGTGTGTGTGTGTGTAATTGAGTGACGTTGCCTCCGTGGGGAGCTACGGATCGGCCTGCCAGTGCTAGATGCAGTTTTCACATCCTAATTGAAGTTGGTCTTTTGAAGTAATTAAGATAAGGGTGTTGAGACAAAATAATTGGTATTATGCGGCAGTAATTAAGCCATGCTGTGTTTTTTTTTCTGCCTTAATTCAACAGCGGTGGCTTTTCTTCACAAACAATGCGGCCGTCTGCCACTGTGTTGACTTGGCACTCTGCTTTCATCACTGTTGTTTGTGTTTTTAGGAGGGATGTAACGATACAGTCAACTCATGATTTGGTTTGATAGACGATTCGGGGCTCAAGGTTCGATACAACATCATGCGCGCCCTCGGAGAACAAAACTCACCGTTTCCCACGGTCGATTGATGATGTGGGCTTCCACTGTGGGAAGATGGCGGCATGAATTTACGTTTGCAGCGGCCTGTCCCAGTACTGTCCATGCAGTGTCTTCGTCCACATCTGCGTCTGAGTTTGTCTTTGTTGGATGGCTGGGAGAGCTGGCGCTGGATCGGCTGGGAGAGCTTGGTCTGCTGCATCCTGTGGGCCCAGGGACCACGGCCCTGCCTGAAGTTGTACCTGAAGTGGTAACACTGAAGGCGGTCTGACAGGATGTAGACACATTCCTCCCGTAACCATCATTACCATTTTCTGTGACTTGTGCCACAGTTGACCTTCTGTGTGTGCAGTGAACAGATAAGAAGTGGCTTAAACTGACATGTGAGTAAAGGTATGCAAATATTGCATGTGCCCAGTGGTGGCAGCACATCAGTCTCGTTGGACTGAGATGATCTGCCTACCCAGACCTTGACATGGCCCTTGTTTGGAGATGATCAACGTTATTCGGTTTACCTGTGAGTGGTCATAATGTTTTGGCTCATCAGTTTCCACACACACACACACACACACACACACAAGCATAAGCATGCACGTGCATGGTTACACGTGAAAACATACATGGTCACAAACTGTTCTTGAATGAACACGCATGAGAAAACGCAAATTCGCACGCACACACACACAGACACACACACACACACACTAACAGACTATATGAATTGCAGACCGGCAGAGGGCTAATAGATGCAGCTCTACCGCCTCTCCTGACCAGGTTAGCAAAGCAAAGCCATGGCAGCTCTCCCAGTACAGCCCCTCTAATTGTGTTTATTACAACAACTCATGGCCCTTTATTACCACTGCCCCAGCCCGACCGCTGAACTGTATGCAGTCTCTGTGCTCTGTGTGTTTGAGAACCAGTCTACAAACTATAAAGAGACTGTAAATAAACGTTTCAGAGACAGATCAGTTTACATATACACATTTACACAACAGTTCACCGACATTTCGTCAAACAGGGATTATCAATAGATGCTGTGTATCCGCGTCTGTTCACACGTTACTTGGAAGCTGTGCCGAATGCTAAATTCGCGTCCCAGTTAATGATGAACCCTCTTAACCCGACAACAATATGTCGTCCGACCCTCTAGAACCAGGGCCTCCTGTTGGGTGGCGTCCCTGAACGCCCCACACATTGTTGTGGTCCTGCTGATACAGTACCGAGCGGTCTCCAGAAAAGCCTGTTTTTAAATACCAGCCAATTTCTGGAGAGACTAATCCCTCAAGGTCTGTGTGTGTGTGTGGCCCTCACTCATTCATCCACAAATTACAATTCAGGACAAACGCATACCGACAAACAAAAAGCTTTGTAACACAGGCCACGTTACACACTTTGTATTTCAGGGTGCGTGATCGAGAATTCGGAGGTAAGCGCAGACATGGATGGTGTGTGTGTGTGTGTGTGTGTGTGTGTGTGTGTGTGTGTGTGTGTGTGTGTGTGTGTGTGTGTGTGTGTGTGTGTGTGTGTGTGTGTGTGTGTGTGTGTGTGCGTGCGCGCGCTTGCGTTTGTGTGTTTAAGTGTTGGCACAACATCTGCCTGTCTAATCCTGCCCCCCCTCCTACCCCCAGAGCTTGGCCACAACTAAAACAGGTAAAACACACCGATTCCTTCTAAACACGCTGCGACCAGTGGTATTTATAAGCACGCACACACACACACACACACACACACCGTGTGTGTATGTGTTTGTGTGTGTGTGTGTGTGTGTGCGTGCATGTAGACATGGGGGCTCACAGCTATTTTGGAGAGGTGCTGTGATACCTAAATAAGAGGGAACCTCTCACAAGAGTACAGGTGTCACCAACAGTCTTGGGTGCAGGCCAGCGTGGTAGCAGGATGCTAATGCTCTCTCTCTCTGGCTGTGTGTGTGTGTGTGTATGTGTGTGTGTTGCATGGCCTAGCTGTGGTTAACAGCAGGAGTTGTCACTGGAGTTAATAAAGTTTCCTGGAGCTGCTTCTTGCTCTGGTGGTTAAACCCCCGGGCCCTGCTTTCTTCTTCTTTCTATTGCGTGTGTGTGTTGTGTGTTTAAAATGTCAGAAAAGGAGGATTTGACACCTAATTACTGGTTATGAGCCACAGGCACCATATTTGTTTTTCCCACCTGCACCGTACATCTCTATACAGTACAAAGAAGGATACCTCTCACATCCACAGACTGACTCAGTGTGGCAATATTGAACACCGTTCCTCCATTCTGCCATTATTGCCTATCGACACCCCGTTGAACCACGTGGAGTGCGTCGCAGAAAGTTGAATCAGTTCATCTGGACACGTTCATTGGTTATAGTGTCCAGATGAACCGATTCAACTTTCTGCGATTTCCTTACCTGGATTATTGCGTGCACATCGAGACATATTGAAAGGGTATTTACAGCGTGCTAGAATTTACAGCATCATCCACAACTCTTATATTTTCGCATTGCAACAATCGTTCGCACAAGATCTATGAGACACAACAACATTCCAAGCCGCTTAGCTTGGCTGTTTGCTCCCGGGGTTAATTGTCAATACCCACATCAAAGTCTCCCCAGCAAACCAGCGCAATGGCGCTTTTATGTGCTGGTTTTTATAGGCCTCTGTTCTGCTGAGCGCAGTTGGTTACACACTCACACAAGCACAGGCATGTGTGCTCGCGCTCACATTTCTAGGCAGATGCACAAATGGGGAAATACACACCGTAGAAATGTGGATTTATCTGAATCTGCTTACCCTATCAGTAGGAGTATCTCTCGCCTGCCTGTCACTATCCCCAGAGGCGTTGGTGGTCAACCAGATTACCACCCAGAAACACCTCGGGGTGCCACTAATGAGTGCCGATAACCTCCCAAAATTCACCTGGCATGTTTCCTCTGCACTCCTTCCAACCCAAACTCACCTGGACAGGTAGCAACGGAACAAAAATGCTGCTCCGCCCACCTCAAGAACCCCTCCACCATTCAGCTTTCAAGCACAGCACACTATTCAGTAATTGTAACAAGAACCACGCAGTTGCCTATCCATCACTGTCACGGGAACATTTCGTGTTATAAACTGACAACAATTTCTTCTTCTTCTTCAGCTTGTTCCCTGTTTTTCAGGGGGTCGCCACAGTGGATTGTACAGTTTTCATCGGTACCCTGTGAGGGCACGGATACCAATGGTTGTACAATTTCTAACAAACAAAAATACAAAATACACCCACCAAATCAATTTGTATGGACATTTTTATGTCAGTGCTCTTTGTCACGTATGGCAGGTGGGCATGTGTTTGATATGTTGCTAAACAAGCCACGAAGGGAAGCGCCTACCCAGTTTATAGGCCACTCTCCATCTTTCTCCATTTGTACGCCTGTTCAAAGGCTTTCGGTTTGCCCTGGCTGCTCCTTGCTGCCTGTCTCCAGTACAGCTGACTCTTTTGATCCGTTCTTACCCATATACATGATGCCTCTCCAGCCCCGGCTCACGTGCAGCATCCGTGGCCCGAGGCTGAGTTACTGTTCAGGTTTTCTCGCTGTTAACTTTTACCATCCATTATCCAAACCCCTTATCCTGCTCTCAGGGTCGCGGGGATGCTGGAGCCTATCCCGGCAGTCATTGGGCGGCAGGCGGGTAGACACCCTGGACAGGCTGCCAGGCCATCACGCCCCCCCCCCCAACACACACACACACACACATTGTCCCAAGGGACAATGTAGTACGGCCGATTCACCTGACCTACACATCTTTGGGCTGTGGGAGGAAACCGGAGCACCCGGAGGAAACCCACGCAGACACGGGGAGGACATGCGTCCTCTGTGTGGAGACACAGAGGACGACCCCCAAGGTTGGACTACCCTGGGGCTCGAACCCAGGACCTTCTTGCTTTGAGGTGACCGTGCTAATCACTGCCGCACCATGCCGCCTTGCTCCGCGCTGCCTAACTTGGACTATTAGCTCTAATTGTGTAAGGTCTGGTGAGTTGGAGAGGTCCGCTTTCCTCCCCCCTTGGGATGTCAAGGGTATACAGTGCTGCTTGAAAGTTTGTGAACCCTCCAGACATGGTCACTGTTTTTGTAAAAAACATTAAAATCAGTTTATTACACATACATCCAAATCCCAATTTGTAAAGCACACCTTCCAAATACTGGACACACACACAAAAAGAGATATATTTTCATTATTTAATTCAACAAAGGTGGTTTATTTCACAAAAACTGAACATTTAACATGTGCAAAAGTATGTGAACCCTTGTATTAGTAGCTTGTGGCTCCTCCTTTTGCAGCCATTACTTCAACCAAACGTCTTCTGTAACCACTAACCAGTCTCTTGCATCTGCTTATGGGGATTTTTGCCCACTCCTCCATGTAGAACTCAGCCAGTTGAGAGAGGTTGGAGGGACATCTGGTATGTACCAACTTCTTCAGGTCTCACCACAACATTTCAATTGGATTAAGATCCAGACTTTGACTGGGCCAATCCAGAGTACGAATCCTCTTTCTCTGAAGCCATTCCTTTGTAGTTTTGCTGGAATGCTTTGGGTAATTGTCTTGTTGCATAATCCATTTTTGTCCCAGCTTCAACTCCCTGACTGATGGCAGGAGATTCTGGTCAAGAATTTGTTGATATGCCGGAGAATTCATGGTTCCTTGGATAATATGGAGTCGTCCAGAAGCAGAAAAGCAGCCCCAGACCTTCACATTTCCACCACCATGCTTCACTGTTGGGTGGAGGTTCTTATCTTCATATGCAGTGTTGGCTTTTCTCCAAACATGCTGGTTTTGATTGTGACCAAATAATTCTATTTTGGACTCATCTGTCCAGAGAATGGACTTCCAGAAGGTCTCTGGTTTGTCCAAGTGCTCTCTGGCAAAGTTGAAATGGGCAGCTTTGTTCTTTTTTGAGAGCAGAGGCTTCCTTCTAGCAACCCTCCCATGAATGTCATGGCTATTCAATTTTCGTCTGATTGTAGACACATGCACATTTGTCACAGATGCTACCAGAGAGGTCTGCAACTCTCTAGAGGTGATGTGTGGGTTGGCCTTTACCTGATTTATTATTTTTCTGGTGCTTCTGGGTGATAGTTTTGATTAGGGTCCACTTCTAGGCAGAGTTGCTGTCATGTTGAAGGCCCTCCATTTGTAAATTATTTGTCTTACAGTGGATGGATGGAGCTGGAATCTTTTGGAGATGGTCTTATATCCCTCCCCAGACTGATGGGCTATCACTACCCTCTTCTTCATGTCCTCGGATATCTCCTTTGCTCTCGGCATTGTTGATTTTTATGGGACCACAGTGGTTTGGTTGGTTTCCTCTCTCTTTTAATTAGTGCAGGCCAAACCCTTTCCCAACGATGTCTCATTTCATTGGTCTGCTTAAATAATTAATTAAGCACCCAAATGTGTTTCACCCGAGTCTGTTACCTGCTTGACTTAACCAATGCAGCTGGGGGTTCACTTACTTTTGCACATACACTAATTCCATGTTTCATGTAGTTTTTGGGCTACTTAAACAAGTCCCACTAAACAAGTACATGCAACTGATAAACATATATCTGACATTTCATACATAAAAACTGGTGATGATAGAATAAGAAAATCCTGGTAAAACAACAGAAAAATCTAAACTGCTCAAGGGGTTCACATACTTTCAAGCAGCACTGTATACTGACAGACGGCCATGTCAGAATGTAACTAATCAACTAACTACCAAGTTGATCTGAAAATACCTATGACAAGGCTTTGTCCTCACATCGCCTCACCTCTCCGTACACATGGTGTGACAATGTCAAAACACCAACACCCTTTTTTTTTTGTCCTTCTGGACCCTAAACGTGTGGGGAATAGGGAAATTACTGCGCTAGTTAATTCCCCCACTGAAAGGTGCGACATGTTGAAATGTAATGACTTGGCTTGCTGAACTGAAACCGAACACTGCTTTAAACCACAGAAGTGTCGTGGATGGGAGCCGAGAGAGAAAAGGGGCACGGAGGCAAAGGTTTCTTATCCAAATTAATACAGAGCCCTGCCTTTCATCAAAGCTTTTATTGAGTAATATAGACTGTTCCAGCTCACAATGGCTCTTTCAACACTCTCCTGGCAACTGACTGCTAGAGATTGATGTCCTCTTTTTTTTTTTTTTTTTACTGTGCGAAACATTTTTCTTAGTTTGTATTTCTATCTCAGACCCCCGTTTCCACTATTCATCATCTATTCCCCTCGCATCTCGTCTTTCTCTGAAACCATCTTTTCACGGCCCCTTCATTGATAGTCCCCTACTCCGCCGCCTCCCCCTGGTCACCGGGGAGCTCATTCTTAGTTGCACAAAAAACGTCCGTCACGGATTGCCTTCCCCTGTCCGCCTGTGAATTAGCTGTGTGATTACACTGAGCTGGTTGGGTAAAGCCCGTGGTTGGATTAGGGGCTGCACGGGCTAAGGCCCCTGATTGGAGAACCCCAGCAGAGTAACAGACAGACAGATGGACAGACAGCCGAGAAGCGTTAGCGGGCTAACTAGCCGCAGAGGACAGCAGTGTGGAGATTTGCATGGCGTGCAGTTGTCGCTTTGGCACATCATGCTGATACTGGCTGCGAGGAAAGGCCAGCCAGATAGTCTGTGCCAGGAGGCTGCAAAGAGGACAATGTTCGGGGATTGGGTAGTTATTTGGATTTTGGATAAATAGGGGTGGGGGAGATGATGTTAAGTTACTTGGGGGTGATAGATCTTTCTTAGCACTTACGTTTATGCGATGTAGTACTTTTTTGTGTACTGAAATGACTTTTTCAGCATTTGTGTGTGCAAGCCTGTGTGTTATATTTTACAGTTCCTTAAACATTTCACATGTTATTCATTGATGTTGTGAGATTAACAACTGTTGGATGGTGCAAAGTCAAAAAGTGATTGTACAGGTTTTGCTACTCCTTTGTCTTACAGTCAGTCTGCAGTGTCAGTCAGTCTGCAGTGTCAGTCAGTCTGCAGTAGCAGCAGTCTGCAGTGTCAGTCTGCAGTGTCAGTCAGTCTGCAGTATCAGCAGTCTGCAGTGTCAGTCAGTCTGCAGTTCAGTCTGCAGTGTCAGTCAGTCTGCAGTATCAGCAGTCTGCAGTGTCAGTCAGTCTGCAGTGTCAGTCAGTCAGCAGTCTGCAGTGTCAGTCAGTCTGCAGTGTCAGTCTCCTTAAGGCAGACACCCGAGTCTCATCCTCAGCCTTGCCTGTGCTAACCTCTACAAGAGGCCCCTAGCCAGGTCTATGTTTCCACACAAACATTTTAATTTTAGTCCGTCTAGCTCGTAAATCAAGGTGACAACTGAATATTGTGTGTGTGTGTGTGTGTGTGTGTGTGCGTGTGCGCGCGCACACGTGCGGGGGCGTGCACGCCCCCGCGAATACACACGGGTGTGAGCGTATAGGTTGTGAGCCAAGCCAAATAGGAGTGCTGACATCCTTGAAATGTGTTTCTGCTTGGCCTAGTAGCTCCTAGTCATCAGCGAAACGTTTGGGAGAGAGGGATTCTGGGACAAAAACCTGTGCTGACCCATTTGACCTCAGCCGAGAACATGGCCTGCAGAAAGAGAGAGAGAGAGAGAGATACCAGACGGATGGGAGACATATTCAGAGAAATGGAGACTGGAAGACGGAAAAAAAAACTGAAGCAAGAAAAAGATGAAAGAGCAAAATGAGAAAGAGATGGTAGGATAGAGACAGCGAGAAAGAGAGAGAGAGAGCGAAATGGGAAGATATGAGCAGTGAGTTGGGGGGGGGGGAATTGATGCGAAGAAATAGCCACATAATCATCCCTTAAACATCAAGGGCAACAGTGATTATGAAGCTTTCCCCCCTGCTTTGGCAGCATAGTTAAGTCTGTGTAGAAATACAATAAAGATAGAGAATTATGACGGAGATGTATTTCCGCCCGCTGAGAATGGGTATCAGTGAGGAGTTCATTTGAAAGCCGCGTTCATTACCTTACGCGATTTGATTTTGTGAAATCTAAGCGGAATTTTTAATGGTATGCCACCCTGCTCAATAATTCCACTGATAAGAGCCAGGGAGAATGGGAGTGCAATGGCCTGTGTAAATCTGTGACTGAAGACATTGCGGTTATCACCCCGCCTCCCCATTCCTTCCTCCCCTCTCTCTCTATCATTCTCTCTCTCTCTCACTCTCTCTCTCTATCATTATCTCTCTCGCTTTCTCATTCTCTATCATTCTCTCCCTCTATCATTCTCTCTCTCTCTATCATTCTCTCTCTCCATCATTCTCACTCTCTCGCTCCCTCTCTAATATTCTCTCCCGCACTGTCTCACTTTGTCATTCTCTCTCTATCATTCTCTCTCTTGCACCCCCTTGCTCTCTATCATTCTCTCTCTGTCTCTCTCTTGCTCTATCATTCTCTCCCTCTCTCTCGCTCTCATTCGTTCTCTTGCTCGATCATTCTTTCTCCCTCTCTCTGTCTCTCTCACTCTCTATCATTCGCACTCTCTCTCTCACTCCCTCTCTCTTTCTCTGTATCAGTCAAGGCGTCCCCCCCCTTTTCTCCCCCCCCTTAATTTTTTACCTTGTCCTCCGCCCCATTCACTTGCTGTTCCCGCCTCGACTCTCTTCTCATCGCTCTCCTAAGTCTCTTCCTCTATTCCCTCTCTCCCTGTTGCGCCATCGGTCTTTCTCTCCCGCTCTGCCTCCATCTCTTTCTCCATCTTGCGTATCATAGCAACAGACTACCATGGCCCGCGTGCTCACGTTCCTCCAAGAGGCCGAACGTGCGCCGCGATCGATTGTCCGCGCCTTAGACGAGCACATTTAAACCCTTCTCTTGTTTTTTTTTTTTTTTTAAATGCCGGGGAGCGTTTCCGCTTCTTGTTGCCCTTTTTTTATAATAAAACCAGATAAAAGCCACTCTTCAGTACAAAGGTCAACGTTTATGTGTATGCGTCGCTGTTGTGGGGTGCCCCCCCCCCCCACAGAAAGACCTTGGAGGTATATCTGCGCCAATCAGGCAGGGCTTTCATTACGCCCCCTATACTAATAACGTTAAAAACACACGTGCGCATCGAGAGATAAGGGCCCCTTTAAAAGCGGATGGATTATTTAACAGGGACGGCTAATGGCCCAGATTGTCCTATAACAATTGAATAACATCTGCAGATAAAGGCGAGCCTTT
The DNA here is from genome assembly GCF_029633865.1 of Lampris incognitus. Lineage (NCBI taxonomy): Eukaryota > Metazoa > Chordata > Actinopteri > Lampriformes > Lampridae > Lampris > Lampris incognitus. The sequence continues at coordinate 32,214,604 of NC_079213.1, read as the reverse complement.
GCTTCACGCCTTTTAAAAAGATGGCTCTGTGAAAACGGAGATAGCGGCTCGCACGGACACATTTTATCAGGACGGAGGGGCGAAAGGGGACATACTCCCCAAGTCAGGCCACAAAACATGGCTCCATCAGAAAATAAGATCACTGCCGGGGGTCCGGAGCACAGCAGAGCCGAAGAAAAGATGGGGGATTGGTGGGGGGAGGAGGGGAGGCCAAAAAATCAATAACATGTTGGTCAGTATTAATCTAGCATCAATATGGGCTGTATCTTTTACTTTTCATGGTAATGGCTCCAGTGATCTCCTAAAGTGCCTCTCAAGTGCTTAGAGGGCCACCGATAGCATCTTATCTGGAGGAGAGGAGTGCACTGGCTAGCAAGGGTCGGCTCTGTGTGTGTGTGTGTGTGTGTGTGTGTGTGTGTGTGTGTGTTGGGGGGTGTTGCAGTGTATGTATGTGTGTTCATATAAGTGTGTGTTTCGGGGGGGGGTGTAAGAAGTGTGTGTGGTGTGTTGGATGGGGTCTTGGTCCAGTTTAGGGTAATATGTGTGCCCATGACTGTAGTTAAAGCATGTGCTTAGATTGTGTGTTAGTTTAGTGCATGATTGTGTGTGTGTGTGATTGTGCATCGTGTGTATACACCAAAACAAAAACTCTTACTGAATTCTGACATTTGAGAGAGTCGAGGCCTCGGTGGCCAGTGGCTCCCAATTATCCTGCTGCTATGTCGGATGAAAAACTGACTCTGATTGTCATTCATATACCTTTTCATTCTTTGTTTCTCCCTCTCTCTTTAGCTCTATCTCTCTCTCTGCACCCCCCTCTCTCACTGCATCTCTCTCTCGCTCTCTGTCTTTAGCTCTCTTTAGCTCTCTCTCTTTCTCTCTCGCTCATTAGCTCTCTCTTTCTCTCTTTAGCTCTCTTTCTTTCTCATTAGCTCTCTCTCTTTCTCTCTTTAGATCGCTCTCTAGCTGTCGCTAGCTCTGTCTCTGTCTCTTTAGCTCTCTTTACCTCTCCCCCTCTCTTTCTCTTTAGTGCTGTTACTCTCTTTAGCTCTCTCTTCTCCCTCACTCTCTTTAACTCTCTCTCTTTGTCTTTACTCTCCCCTCTGTCTCTTTTTCTTTAGCCCTCTCTCTCTCTCTCTCTCTCTCTCTCTCTCTCTCTCTCTCTCTCTCTCTCTCTCTCTCTCTCTCTCTCTCTCTCTCTCTCTCTCTCTCTAGCACTCTCTCTTCTCCCTCTGTCTTTAGCTGTCTCTCTCTTTAGTTCTCTCTCCTCTCTCGTTCTCTAGCTCCCTCTCTCTCTCTCTCTCTCTCTCTCTCTCTCTCTCTCTCTCTCTCTCTCTCTCTCTCTCTCTCTCTCTCTCTCTCTCTCTCGCATCCTGAAAGAAGAAACAGTCAGATTTTTCAGTGGGTCGGGTGATGTTCATGGTTAGGTGTTTCACTCGTTTCAGTGTATATGGGTGCTGAGATGTGAAGAAACGACATTGCTATATATTTTCAACATTCTCTATTTTAAAGTGGGAATAGTATGTATTTTTTATCTCTACTGTCTTTCTGACATTATTATTATTATATACTTCCTACATGTGTCTTTGCATTTAAACATTTTTACCCACACTGCTGAGCTCTTCATACAAGAGGGTTCACTGTGAAAAACTGCCCTACTCAAGATGTATTATGAAGCTGGGCTTAGTTTGTTATCATGCGCTAAACATCATAGCCAACGTGTGCCCATTTTCAGATTGTGGGTGGTATGTTAAAGGATAAAGGAGATTTCCCATCAGCTAGTTCCTTCCTTGACTGACCTATCTAAATGTACACGAATAAACTGAAATTTACCCCATGGCTCAGTTGTCTGTAATCTTCATACGAAAACTTAGTAGTAAGTGATAGATGAGCTGACATGCCTGCATCCATGTTTGTTCAGCATGTAGGCAAGTCCTTCAGACTTGTGCATATATCATCTTATCAGGCATGATGTTTCCTAATGTTCAGTTCTTTTTTTCTTTTTTTGGAACCCCCCCCACCCCCCTTTTTGTACTTGGCCAATTACCCCACTCTCCCGAGCCGTCCTGGTCGCTGCTTCATCCCCTCTGCCGATCCGGGGAGGGCCGCAGACTACCACATGCCTCCTCCCATACATGTGGAGTCGCCAGCTGCTTCTTTTCACCTGACAGTGAGGAGTTTCACCAGGGGGACGTAGCACGTGGGTGGATCACGCTATTCCCCCCGGTTCCCCGGGGGGAATAGCGACCAGGACACATACCCACATTTGGCTCCCCACCTGCAGACCTGGCCAATTGTGTCTGCAGGGACACCTAACCAAGCCGGAGGTAATACAGGGATTTGAACAACGATCCCCATGTTGGTAGGCAACGAAATAGACCACTACGCTACCCGGACTCCCCCTAATGTTCAGTTCTTATCATAATTTCATAATTTTAATCCAGAAACAGACATAGATTTTTTTTTTTATTGGATTCTTTGCCAAGATGAAATATTATCTGCTTTGGCATGCTTTTGGTAGAAATGGTCGCCATGGTAATGTAAATTGTGCCGCTGTGCGTCTTGAGCATTAAATTGTCTTCTCCTGGTGCTGAGGTCACTGCAGCAATGTTGCATTTTCTTTTCTCTTTCGAATCCGCTATCCACCTGCTGAAAGGTGTCCTGGTAAGACCAGAGCTGTGTTACCGGCCTGCGAGGTAGGGGAAGGGATGGGCACAGCGGTGGGGGTTGTAGAACCTGGTCTATTGGTGGATGTGGTCCATATCCCCGGTATATGCTGGATTCCTGGAGGGAGGGAGGGAGGCCGGACAGATATATTCTGTGTGTGTGTGTGTGTGTGTGTGTGTGTGTGTGTGTGTGTGTGTGTGTGTGTGTGTGTGCGTGTCTGTGTGTCTGTGCCAGGCGTTGGCAGCATGCCCTACCCACTGATCCTGTTGGATGCCTTCCATTGGCCGCTTTCCTCTTAACCCCCACCCTCCTCCTCCTCCTCCTTCCTCACTCACTCTCTCCTTCATAGTGGTTTAGGCATAGGTGTATCTCACCAATACGAAACTTGACATGTAAAAAGGATAAAATGATTTAAAAAACAAACAAGTTCAGTAAAACTACTCTGCCTCTCCTCTGGAGACATTATAAAATGTACACATTGGACAGTTACCGCTGTTGAACAGCTGCAAAAGGAATTCTTCGCCTTTTTTTTACTGAGAAGATGAATTCAGAAGAGTTGCGCAGTGTCTGTCTGCGGGAACTCGGGAAGCGTTGGTGTGTTTTACTGACAGCAGTGACGAGATATGGGCAACTTGTTGACAATTAGCGTCAGGAATCGGCAACATTTATTCGTCGTTTCATTTCGTGCATTTGCATACATGAAATGAAATGAAACTAAATATCGTTTCCCCCAGCCCACAGCAGTGCAACACAAAGACAAAAACACACATCCAAACTACAAAAATTACAAAATTACAAAAACACATGTATCCAAATAAATAAACAAACAAACAAACAAAAAAATAAATGAATACTAATAATAGCGAACGCCAGCCAGGACGACTGTCGGAACTGCCGGTGTGCATGGGCTAGCAGTTAGCTTAGCCTGCCCCGCTTCTGCATCCTGTCAGACCGCCCTCGGTGTTTCCTCTTCGGGTGCAGCTCCAGGCAGGGCCAGGGCCCACCGGACGAAGCAGACCAAGTTCTCCCAGCCATCAAACGGAGACACAAACTTAGACGTGGACAAAGACACTGCGTGCACGGTACTCGGTGAGGCCGCCGCAAACATGAGTTCGCGCTGCCATAAACTGACAGAAAAAGTTTGTTCTGAAAAATAAACTGTTTTTACATATATATATATATATATATATATTTTTTTTTTTTTGGTACATTTTTTTTTTCCTTGTTCAAATCTACAACAGAGGCCCGGCAGCACCGAGGCATCACTTAAGAAGCTGCTGCTTCTCGTGGCTTTTGTCTCCTCTGGCTTATGCAGGGCACTACACAATCACACTGAGGGACATCTGAAATGCCCCTGGAATGCAGTATATCTAATGAAAATGTTTTAAATCTCTAGGCCCATATAAACTATTTGGGATTATCCAATATCTTTACAAATAGAGCTGATTATCCCATTAAGCTGAACTCTTGCTATAAATAGTGATTTAATACTGATGTAGATTTGTGGGGGCCAGAGAAGGGAGGGGGGCAATTGTGGTGGTGGTGGGATGGGTTGGGGGGGTGCAGGGATAAGTGTTTCTGGCGATATATTTTATTTGATTGCCCTCCCCCATCTAACACACACACACACACACCACCCCCACTCTCTTCTGCCTGTGGTCCTAGTGTATACAGTGAATACGCTACACTAATACCATTCTCCAAATGTCAGGACGAGGGAGTATTAAAAAAAGCCTGGCTTCTTTTATGATTTTATTTTTCACCTCCAGAGAAACGTCCAGGAGAGAGGGGTATCTATTTTTTCTTCTTCATTTTTTTCTTCCTTCTTCTCTCCTCTCTCACTCTCTGCCTCGCTTACTCTCACTCTATTCCAGCTTCTTTCTATTCCATTTATTCATATTCAACAGTCAATCATTTTTTTTTGAAAGAGGAGTGAGCGAGAGAGTGTGAGCACGAGAGAGAGGGAGAGAGAGAGAGAGAGAGAGAGAGAGAGAGAGAAATCCGGAGATTGCAGATGGAAGTGGTATTTTTTTTTTCATGTTCTTATCCTCCCGCATTTGAACCGGCGATGTGGAAAAGCGCTAGGAGCACCGCTTTACATAGCAGCCTCCCTCTCATCAAAAGCCGCCAATCGGGCCTAAATCAGCATGCAAAATGCCACTCAACCCTGTAGCCTTTATTAAAGTTTGCAGGGACTCAATTTGAGATAGCGATCGTTCCTATTAAAAAGCCAAATGTAAGATAGTTTTTTTTTATTTTTTTTTATAAATCTCAGGGTGGAATGGAATTGTTAATCAGCATAGGCTGATGTGATTTCTCTGTCACAAATCCTGCCCAGGGCTCAGCGGCACACCAGCTTTACCGTAACTTCGGGCTTAACAGTCGCCACGGAAACCAGGGGAGGAGGAGGAAGAGGGGAGTGGGGTGGTAGTTGTGGGGGGTGGGGGGGTTCTGTGTGGAGATGGGGGAGGGTTTGGGTTCGGCTTAACTTCTCTCCCTGGCAAGCCACCCCCCCCACCCCTCACCCCCCCATACACACACACACACGCGCACACACCTCCAAGACCCCATGTGCCCCTTTCTTGATGAGAAGACAGCTGATAACAGGGCTTGATTGGATTTAGAGCAGAGTGGTAAGAGTGTTTTATTTTGGCGGGGCAAAAAAAATGTTCTCTCCGACCTGTGGGTTAAAAAAAAGGGGGGGGCAGGCTTTGACAATCTCGGCTTCTCTTGCAAATCACGGTCTTTTTTAAGTTGCAGGGGAAACTTTGGGAAGCTAATGCACAGTTGTATTTTTTATTGTGTCGGGGAGCTGTTTGTTTTCAGCCGTGCTTAAGATGCTTGTGTGTGTTTGTGTTTCTCTGAAAGGAGGCATGCTGTACGAGTGTGAAATTGGGTGGCCCCCTGGTGTGACCCCAATGTTGAGGTTTAGGGATGAGTGCGGTCATCGTCCCCTTCCTCTCCGCCCCTCTCGGCTGCACTCTTGGCGTCGGTCCCGCCTGGCAAGGTCTCCTGTTTGTGGGCTGAGCCGCAGACCCCTGGCCCCTCAGACCCTATGGTTCTTTGGATCGGTATCGACCCATGCTTGGAGAGCAGCCTCAGCTTAGCTTCCCAAACAGAGAGTGTTCTAGCGAACACACACACACACACACACACACACACACACACACACACAGTCATACAGTATAAACTGAATGAGGGGACATGTGAAGTGTACTTGCGTGGCAGGAGTGGATTAAAGTCTGTTCATGGTAAGTGGTATAGTCATGGCTTCGTACATGGTATGGAGTCACTCTCCCTTATCCAGTTTGAGATGCAGCCACAAAACAGGTCACCCTGCTGCAGATATTATGGTAAACAAAGCGCGAGCTCTAGACTGATTAGTGTGCAGTGCATTCACAGAAGGGGTCGGCCAAGGGAACATGATCCCATGATGCATTGTTAAGTTCTGCGGCCAACGTGCCGTTCATCCATCTGTGCAGGAATCCAACTAATGCTACGTCATGAGAAATGAGATTCATCAAGGTGGCAGATCCCATGAAATCACGACTCAAGTATGCAAGGAGAGAGAGAGGGAGTGTGAGAGAGAGCGAGAGACAGATGGACAGAGAGAGTAAAATGTGTGTGTGTGTGTGTGTGTGTGTATACATATATATATGGAATATATAAAGTATATAATCTCTGCACGTGTATACATGTACGAGTGTATGTTCTGCATTTGCAATCATAAATTGTGGACCTTGCGCATTAGCGAGCTGCTGTCTCACCAATCTCTACTGCTTGTGGGTAATTGAATGTGATTTTAATGGTGAGAATCCTGTGTGCTCTGTAACCCAACACCGGGGAAGAGGAGATAATGCGGCCACAAGCTGTCAGGCGAAGGCTTGGTTTGGCGTGGTTATGAATGTCAGAGCAACATATATATATATATATATATATACATAGGTAGTCATACAGCTTTGTTCACTTTCAGTTTGACACGTGTCAGTGTTGATAGGACTGATCTGCATAAATCGTAGTACGCCGCATCGTGGTTAGTAGATGTCGTACGCTAATACCGATTTTGTCCATTAGGAAAGTGGACTAAATTGGTATTAGTGTATGTGGTGTGTGACAGTGTTCCCGTTGCTTGGGTCAACAGAGGGCTTAAGTTAAGACTGTTTGTAATGATGCACACTGCCTGCCTTTGTCTCCGTCTGTGTTGTTATAGTCTGTGGTTTGGATTAACAGCTTTCTAACCTGGCATGGAGTCAGTAGCCGTCTCTGTCTGATGATGTCACAAAGCTCTTAGCTGATGGTTATCTCCCGGTTTGGCTGAGCCCGTGGGTTTGGCTTTGCCGCAGCGTCTCGTGGCGTTGTTAACGGGCTTGTGGTGCGCGGGCCGATGATTGCCATTCATCGCGCCGCCGTGGAAAAGCACTATCGAAGAAGAGCGATTGAACAGATTGCAAACGGCAACCATCTGGTCAACCCCAACCGTTTTGGGGAAAGGTCAAGACTAAACTAAACAATCCCAGGTTCGAGCGCCGTTTTCACAAGACTAATGACGGATGAGATTCATCATCGTACGGTTGCAAGTCTTGCTTTTTCTAAATTGTACTTCAGCACTATCGTGTGTGTTTGTGTCATACCGTAAAGAAGAAAACAAACAGGAAAGACTTGGGGAAAGTGAAAAACAGCAAACAAGAAAAAAAAAATCACAGATGGCAGGGCAATTTGTCTCCTATAGGTAGTATTGTTCCACTGACTCCATTTTGTCCCCTGCATGAGACCGGGGAGGGAGCTAGCGGAGAAGGATGTATTAGGATGGGCACAGCAGGCTATGCATCCCCGTGCACGCAGCCTCCCTCACCATCAGCACGGGCCTAGAGGACAATCTTTTGTCTCTCGTCTGAGGGAAAAAACACGCACATCATGCACGGCTGCAGCCAAACAGACATACATTGCTTTTCTTTTCTTTTTTCTTTTTTCCGGCGGGGTGTGTGTGTGTGTGTGTGTGTGCGCGCGTGTGTGTTTGTTGCAGTATATTTCCTCTCCTCTCTCTCCTCTGTATGATATGTTTACCAAATACCTGTTTAGAATGCGGCGGTGGCGTGCGCTCCCTTCCAGTCCCCGAGGATGCTCGGCGGTAAATGGCGGTATTATTTGTCAGCTCTGGCAGTGTCTTGAGGCTGCTTCAGAGAGATACAAGGAGGCAACTGATAAGAAGAGCATCAGAAGGGCAGTTAATTGCCTCCAGTCTCCGGGAGCTGGGGAATATTTAAAATCTATGGGATTAAAGACAGATTAAAAACTGCAGAAGCAGTGGGCCCAATGGCGCTTAAAGATTGCAATCAGCAAGGGTAATGGCGGAGAAGAAGGAGGAGAGAGAGAGAGAGAGAGAGAGAAAGAGACAGAGAGGATGAGAAAAAAAATCACAGAACGAATGCGGCAGCTAGGGAAGGAAGGGAGAGAGAGAGAAAAAAAAAGACAGATAGGAAATTCAGATCCGCTCCTAATGCCCAGGGTTCCATCTTGTAAGCACGATTCATCTACGTGTAAATCGTCTCCCCCTTTTTTTTGCTTTTCTTTTTTCCTCTTCCTCTCCCTCTCTTTCTCTCTCTCTCTGTCTCTCATTCTCTCTCTGCCCCCCCCCCCCCGAATCAGATGCCTGCTTTGCCGACACCGCTGCATCTCCGGCGCTTTGCTCGGCGGCCTTATCGGCCCATCGATGAATTAAAAGCGCGTCTCCCTATGAGGATTAAGGAGGTTGATTGAAGACGCTATGAAAACTAGCTAATAAGTCCAAAATGTCAGAAGGGCACTCTGTGGAAACTGTGTACTTTTCATAATAAAACTGACGGGGGTGTGGAGGTGGAGGCGGCGGGGGGGGGGGGTTGAGGGGTTAGAATGGTGGGTGAGGAGGCTAAAAGAGAGGAAGAAAGAAGTTACGGAGGAGAGAACGTGACGCCTCGTTTCATGTGGGCGGCGAGAGGGAGGTGCCGGCGCTTTGTGTTGTGGTCTCGGGTGTAAAATTGGCAAAAATCATGGCTGACAACAAAGGCAGGGCAAAAATGGCGGCCTCTGTTACCCCCCCCCCCTCCCCCAGCGAGTAGGGCGATTACGGCGTAACGACGTGGCGTTTGATATGGCGGCAATCGAGGAGCAGGCGATATAATGTTATCATTAGCGATATTAATGACTTCCAAATCTTATCGGCGGGATCTGAAGGCATCACGAATCACAGAAGAAAGAGGAACATGGGCCACATGCACCGACATGTCTGCGTTTGGGTTAAAGAGGACAGGATGTGCAGAATCCCGCATTGTTTCACCACCTTATCTGAGGCCCATTCTCTTAATCCTGTTAATGAGTACACGAGATACTTAAGGTATCATCCCCAAAATCAGCCACTTCGCTCCACATATCAGCTCGAAATCTATGGCAGTGTTTTTTTTCTTTCTTTCTTTAATCCGTTTTTTTCTCCCTGTGTCTCTCTCGCTATTTCTTGGTCTCTCTCTCTCTCTCCTCTGCCGTCTTTCGTTGAAAGATTAGCCTTATAAATTATGCATCGGTGGGTAGTTGGGGTAATCCTAGGGAGAGATAGAATCGCCAGTGTCGAAGGGGGCATCGGAGAGGCGTGCGCCACCGTCATAAATATGAAACGGATGTTGGGTGACATTTTAAAAAGTGAATCCAATCCCTTCCTCTGCTGCGTCTGGTGTTTTCATACGGACAGAGGACCAGACACATCCCTTACCTTCTCTCCCTCCCTCTTTCTCCCCCCTTACCCTCCCTCACTATCCATCGCTTTCCAGCTGTAACCGCCCTCCCTCTCTCTCTCCCTCTCTCTCTCTCTCTCTCTCTCTCTCTCTCTCTCTCTCTCTCTCTCTGCCTGTCTCTCTTTTAGCCGTAATCCTGTGAAACCAGCAATGCATAGATTATTCTCTCCTTTTATTCAGCAAGTGTCTTTTCTTTGTGATTGAGCCAGCAAAACCTAACAGCGCCATGGACTAAACGCCGGTTCTATCAACGACATCTGAAATGGCATCTAATCCACCCTGATTAAGGTCTATTTTAGACTATCCTTTTAGGAGAAAAAAATAAAGTAAAAGACCTCTTAAGAATGGGGATGAAATCAGCCGTACGTGGTTGTGCGACGGTAGCTCATATGTAAATGAGACGCCGTTAATGTCGGAGGATGTCGTGGTGCTGTGCAGTTGGAGATGGGCTGCAGCCGGTGTAGCTTTGAACTGCCGCGGGGAAGGGTGGAGAGTGAGCATCCAGACCAGTTTAATGTGCGGCGTGGCTCTACCGTAAAGTACCTAGGTGATTGTTCGTAGCTGGCAGCGGCCCTGGGGACCCCCCCCCCACGGCATTGGGAGAAAGGCCTTACAATGGAGATCCTCCTCACTCATCCTTACTTTGTCTCTTCTCTGCTGCCACTTTGCATCGGCCCCAACTCTATTCTTCTCCATTCATAAAGACCCGTGTTGTTGTGCATTGTGGTGGTGTTGCGTATTGTTCTTTGCTACAAAATGAAGATAATGCTCTGTGGAACAGTGCTCTCCTTGTTCTTTCTTCCTTTCTTGGTTTATTTCTCTTCTATCTCTCTCTCTCTCTTTCTCTGTCTCACATTTATGGCTACAAACAGACACCTGGTAGAGCAAGAATGACTTTCTCAGGGTCAGGGGTCAAAGCTAAGATGATAAAAAAATCCCAATCTGGGGAAGTGTTTCATTGTACATGCTTAAATGTAAACCTATGAAGTGAAATAAAGTGACACCTACTTTTTATATATATAAATCTTCTTCTTCTTCTTTCAGCTTGTTCCCTGTTTTTCAGGGGTTGCCACAGCAGATTGTACAGTTTTCATCGGTACCCTGTGAGGGCACAGTACCAATGGCGGCCATCGTTAACCTGGACCTCAGCCAACCTTGTATGGAGCCTCGACTGATCTGGTATGGTGTTGTCAATCAATCCACATAATGATTTGGCAAAATGTTATGTCGGATGCCCTTCCTGACACAACCACTAACCCTATGGATATAATATACATATATATATATTTTTTCCCCCCTGTATCAGCATTGATATTCCGCTCCTCATCCTCATTAGTTGAGCAATTATAACAACACCATTGACGGTTTTGGAAAAAAAACTATATATATATATATATATATATATATATATATATATATAGATATATAGATATGTGAGTAAAAGAAAATGCATCTAAAAGAAGATGACAGAGTACAGAGAAAATAGGGAACGATTGGGTCGGGGGGGGTGGATGGTAGATATTGGGTTGGGTGGGAGGGGGTTGGATGGTAGATAGACAAGAGAGGTTTCAGCAGGGAAAATGAAAAATAGAGAAAGGTTGAGGGGGGGGAAAAGCTTGATAGAAGTAGAAAGTGAATTTGGGAGCGTGTGATGGAGGGAGAGGGAATGATAGAAGGTGCGATAGAGGGAGGGAGAGACAGAGAGAGTGATGGCCTAGAGAAAGTGTGATAGTGGTAGGGAGAATGATGGAGGAAGGTATATGTCTCGGGGGCTGTGCTGAGCCCTCCCCTGGCCTGTCAGTCAAAATGGAATGAGGAGGTCTTATCTCTCCTGCACACGTGACCCCCTAACCTGACCTCCCTCATCTCTCCTCCTCCTCCTCCTCCTCCTCCCTTTATCCCCCCAACCTCAATCTCTCTGTCTCTCTCCCGTGCGCCTGCCGTTACCCAGGCACACGATGCATCCCTGTCCTGCTTTCCATCTTTCCACTCTCCTGCCCCACCATCCCACTACCACCACCACCACCAGCCCTTCAGTGCAGCCCCTCTGCCCGGCCCTCTGCCTTTCAACCCTTTAACTTCACCTTCTCGCCGCTAACCATCTTACATGCTCATCCTGCTCTCCAGAAGTCCCTCTGTGTCTCTACCCCCAAACCCATTTCCCTCTGCCCAGCCCCAAACAAGAGCCGCCTGAGCGGAGAGGAAATATGAAAATGTGTGTAGTGAAAGCGCTCCCTGCTGCCCTGCGGCCCATCGATCGCTTGTGGGTTTTTTTTCTGGTGTTGCTCTGTGGTGAATTGACAAAGTGCTTCTTCTCTCCTGCAGTAAAATGATAATACATTGAAAATGCATAGAAAGGACTGTGTGGTGTGTGTGTGTGTGTGTGTGTGTGTGTGTGTGTGTGTGTGTGGATTAGAGTGCAGCTGGGAAGTTGTCCTTTTGTTGACACAAGTAATCCTGACGCTTCGATGGTCACACAGATCGACATCCTCATCACTAAGGAATTAATACATGAGTAAGCAAACTATCACGCACATGGACACACACACTCAGACACACACACTCACACAGAACCATTCTCGTACATACAAGGATACACCGAAAGCTGCAACATAACCACCACAACTACAGTCTCACATGCCAAGTTGACACACTGTAAAGCAATTATTTTACATTATTTTTCGGCATTTTCCACCTTCTTTTACAGTGATATTAGCGAGGCAGGGGCGAGAGAGGGTATGACCTGCGACAAAGGGCCTGGACAGGGTTCGAACCCAGGCCGCTGCGGTAAGGACACACACACACACACACACACACACACACACACACACACACACACACACTAAAAAGTGGGGAGGAAAGGTGTGTCTCCCTCTCAGCAGTGTGATCCAGGGTCAGTAGCCAGATCGAGGCGACCACTAGCCGGGTGTCTGCCATTACAGCACACCTCTGGTCTGTAGGCAGGGGTCTCCATAACGGCACAGTTAGTTTGTTGAGGTCTGTAGGCAGTGGAGGAATACTGTGAGGGCATTGGACTCAACAGTAAACAGAACCGTACATCAGACACATCTGGATTCAAATGTAGACGTTTAATTTCCAACTGGTAAAAAAACAAACAAACTTTTTTTTCCTGATGATTATTTTAATTGGAGTGTGGTTTCAGTATGTTGAAGATGAAGATATCGGTGTGATGCAGCCCCCGCACCCTGTAACTTCACCCTCCCGTTTCTTTGTCTTTCTGTCTGTTAAAAAGTTAGTTGGAAAATGAAACATGGAAGATGGAAAAAAACATTTGACTCGACATATTGTAGAGCTTTAAGATGCACCTACACAGCATCCAACTGCGTCTTCTGGACCCAGCTCGCTGCTGACAGTATGACGCAACACTGACAGCACACACACACACACACACACACTCACACACACACACCTGAGTTTCTCCAACCCCCCCCCCCCCCCCGTCTCTCTCTCTCTGTCTGTGTCTCTCTGTCTCTCTCTTTCTTGCTCTCCCCCCACCTCTCTCTCTCTCTCTCCCTCCTTCTTACCGTTAGGGTAACTTTTATGCCGGGGGAACAGATGGGGATAATGCAACATTCCCTTGTACTGTCTTTGCTCATTGTCATGCCATTCAGTAATGGTTTCCTTTTTCTTTTTTTTCTTTTCTTTTTTTGGTGCCCGTCAGAAAAATTCAACAAATTGTCAGAATGTTTGAACAGTGCAGAGTTATCCTTCCTCCTGTGTGAATTATGAGCGAACGCTGTACCTCAGTGGGAGTTTTTCTACTCTCTCTCTCTCTCTCTCTCTCTCTCTCTCTCTCTCTCTCTCTCTCTCTCTCTCTCTCTCTCTCTCTCTCTCTCTCTCTCTCTCTCTCTGTGTCTCTCCGTTCTCAACCTCCCAGTAAAACAAACAGTCGAAGGCTTTTGTGTGTTTCCCCGTCTGTATTTTACCATTTCAAAACGTTGTCTTCTTACGGGTGATCTAAAGTATAATCACCTTGACATCCGTCAAGCTTTGGGCATGAAACAATGCTGCCTGGCTGCTCAGAACTGCACATCAATAAGCTCAGAGGCACGCTGCCTTTCCCCGACGCCGATTTACACTTTCATGCAAATAGCTGGCTTTGTACTCACCATATGAAAGGTGTTATTAAATCTTATTTTGCATTATTCTGGGTTTTCAGGGGATAAATCTATCAAAGGGTTCAGAATTCAATAACGGGCATTTTTTTTCTTGTTTTTATTTATTCAAAATTTTAATTAAGTTTTGATTCCAAATGTGGTGGCGGGATGGGGGGTGTGGATGGGTAGGTAGGTAAACTGACAGCAAGTGACAGGAAGTAGAGGGGGAGAAATCCTTGTGAAGTTTTCCGATGCAACATCACCCCCCCCCCCCCCGCCCAAACTTCTCTCATCCTGCTCCCATGGAATCTCTTTCAGGAGCACTGTCGCCGCTCCTTTTAAATGGAGGTTGTCTTCTGTTTGAAGATCAGGGGTGGTGTGGTGGTGGTGGGGTATTGTTTGGTTTCTAGAGGGTCCAGCGAGATGCCCAGATACCCTCCCCATGCCCGTCTGCCCTGACCATCAGGGTGACTTTAGGTGAGCAAGAGCTACCCGCTAACCGACTTTCAACACCACCCGCCTTTTCAAGCCCCCCACAGCCCCACCCATCCGAGTCGAGCAGGGTCAACGCCCCTGACCCTAGCTTGTCACATTGTAAATCTACCATCGGCTGTTGCCCCCCCATCCTCCACCCCCCCCAAACTCCCCACTACCACCCTTCATTTTAGGCTTCTGCTCCACCTGGGCTACAGTTAGAATGATATGCTGGTCCCGTGGGCATTATAGTTGATCTGGATTAACTCCTCTGACCTCCATCAACTGGACTGTGCAGAGCGGCCATGGAGTGTGGCCTGATTTGTAGAGAAAGGGAAATTAGCCAGACCCTCTTTGACACGGGGCTTTTTTTAGATTTCTGTTTAAATGAAAGTATCTCGGGACTTTTAACGGCTTACTTTGCGAGACAGTTTGCCGGGGTTTAGATACATGACGAATAGCCTAAAAAGAAACTCCGTGAGCCTGAATTTCCATTGATAAATAGTTATGTATTGCTGGACCCATTTAGCTGTTGAACGCTAATCCACAAATTCCATTGCGTTGCATGTTGGAGATGTAATACGTTATTTTATTTTTTTTGTCGGGAATAATTTTGTGCGTCTGGTATTCCCATCATAGCCCACGTATGAAGAGTATGACCTCGGCTATACCTCGGTATAGCTGACTGACTGTAAGGGGAGTGTGGTGAAGTGGTGGTGGTGGTGGCGGCGGCGGGGAGGGGAGGTGGGGTGGTCTGAGTTGAGGTGTCAGATGTGCGCTGTGGTCTCTGAAAACAACCCTAAAAGCCTTGTGCTTTCAATTAAAACATCCATCACGGATTACTCGCACAAAAACATACCTTCAGCCTGCTAAGAGTGGTGCCTGTTACTTACAAAGGGCTTACAAATCCCACCTCGCTGCCTCGGGCTACGGCATCTCTCTAGCACTCTCTCCCTCTCTCTCTCTCTCTCTCTCTCTCCCTCTCTCTCCCTCTCTCTCATTTCTGCTCTCTCTCTCTTGCTTGGCTTTACCTCTGTCACTGTCCTGTCCTCGCCCTGTCCGTTGCTCATTTTATGGCAGTTTAGGTTACAGGTAGAAAAAAAAAATTAGGCCGAGTGAGAAACGGCTGCCCAAATGAAACAATAACCGTCCAAAGTTATTTTTAACCTGACGAATGGTGACACGACACAACGGTGTACGCCGTTATCATGGGTTCTTCTCCGAAAGGAATGCAGCATTTGTTGCGTCAGGCCCTCAGACAGTTGGGAAACCCACACCACTTTACAGACAATAGGTCAGACCCCCCCCCCCACCCACTCACCCAGACACACACACACACACACTACCTCTCCTCACCCCCCACCCCAACCCCCCACTTAGTGCAGACAACCTCCACTGGCCATACCAGACAGGCTGCTTAGAGAGAGAAACGAAACCCCAGCCCAGTTTGTGTGTAGGAGACATACATGCTGTGGCGGCGGCCATGTTGTGCGGGTTTTTCACACGGGCTCAGGTAACCTCTTGGCCCGCAGAACGCCAGTTTGAATAAATCCCATTAGACTTTTGGAAGTGGGGGGGGGGGGGTCGAAAAAACAGAGAAAGAAAAGATGTGTTACTGAAAAAGTAAGAAATGCCTATGAAGGACAGATGAAGCAGGTTGGTGTGGGTGGAGTGGTGCTGAGTGTGCAGTTAAATACACTACCCACCCACCCCCTACACCTACCCACCCTCCCAACCATGCCCCCATCCCCTCTGTTCATCCTGTTTGGTGTATTGCGTTGGTTCTCAGATAAATATGCTCAGAGGCTACTGTTGGGTTTGGAGATATACTCTGACTCGGCTTTTGAGCGCAGGCAACCATCGATCTATTCTCCCTCCAAAACCTTCCTCTCAGATCAGCCCCATGTTTACATAGCATTACCATATATTAAGCCTCGCATTTTCATGCATAGTGTCCCTGTCGCAGTGCTGTCAGCGGCGGAGAGGGGAGGGCGAGCAGAGGCCCAAAGGGATGGGAACAGCCCCGTCTCTTCCATTGATATTCATTACAGTTGATTTAAAGAGGCAAAATCTGCCTCCCTTCCCTTTGGGGACTGAAACACTTCTTGTCCTTATCAGTGTAAGGAACAAGGATTTTCCCCCCCCTCCTTCGGCTATAACAACACTGGCTACATCTACTCCGGCATTCCTCTCCCTCCGTTTACCGAGGCCCTGACAGTTGGCGTTGGTCGCAGACGTCTTTAATCTCCTCGAACGCAGTCCCACCTCGCTGTAGATAAGTAGAAGTTGAGGACGAAGTTCATGTGTACATATCAACATCCCCTCTCCATCCAGTCTCGTGTACACCACTCTCCCACACAGCGGCGGGATTCTCAGAGTGCCGACCCGCATGACCCCTCGAGAAGTTACGCGATCTCCTACAGCGGCACACGCATTTCATCTGTAGTGACTGACTGCAAGGATGTCGTCCAATCAGCCGCCGAGAAACCCAAACCCTGCGCCTCACTTGAAACCAAACGTGCACACCCTGCGCGACACAGGAAATTCGAACAGGTGAAATTCGCAGGTATGTTCGTGGGAATCCGCGTTCCTCCTCTCTCCTCTGTCTGCCCTATTTCTGTTCTCATTATGGTTCTTCTGCGGCCGGCGTCACTCTGTCAGCGTGGGGATTATTGAGGCCGCACCGTGCAGATATCCTCTAAATCCACTGGTAACACAACACAACAGATTGACTAATAGTTATGGGTGCAGACAGTGTAAACTTTGAGAGACAGGTGGTGTGTTCACCTGCTCATGACACACATTGTTGAGCTGTGTGTGTGTGTGTGTGTGTGTGTGTGTGTGTGTGTGTGTGTGTGTGTGTGTGTGTGTATGTGTACGTGCGCATTCGTACAGATGCACGTACAGAACACACGCACGCACACACACGTGTGTGTGGTTTATCAGTTAAGCCCCAAACAGAGAAAGTTCATCCTCTGTGTAGATCATATCTGGGTGTTGACAGCAGCGAGTCTTGGGTAAGCTCACGGGTGGAGCACGTGACACTCCGTGTGGCGGCGCTCTGTGCTGACAGATTCGCAATTAATCACATTCGGGCTGTAGATTCCACGAATAATGGAGCCGGGGGGGACCCTCCACTCCAGCTCTTTGAAAGAATGAGTGTCATGCACAGGTGTCTGCTGAAGAACCTTGTGTGGAGAAAATATTTCAATTGTTTAAGTAGAACTGTAGAGGCGGTACATATTTATACCTGTCATTGATATTCAAGGCCCATTGTAAAAGATGTGTCAGAATCAGACACACTTTATTTGTCGTTTCATTTCATGCACTTGGGCACATGAGATGAAACGTAACATCGTTTCATTCGCAACACAGACAAAAACACATATCCAAAAACTACAAGAACCACAACACACATATCCAAACCAACACACATATCCAAAAAAAAAAAAAAAATCACTTTTCAGGAGAATAAACACCAGTCAGGATGACTGTTGGAACTGCCAGCCTGCATGGGCTAGCAGTTAGCTTAGCCTGCCCCGCTTCCGCATCCTGTCAGACCACCCTCGGTGTTTTCTTCTTCAGGTGCACCTCTGGCCAGGGCCGTGGTCCTGGGTCCCACCGGACGCAGCCAGTGGCGCCCCCAAGGGGTCTGATACTATCCCTGGCCCCCCCCGCTGGCCCCCCCAGCCACGAGTCGCATATGCAGAATATGCTTCTGATTATGCATAATATGCTTCTATCTGATATTTTACATTAGATGCTGTTCATTTAAAATCAATAATGTATATTTTTCTTAACTCTCATATTGACAGTTTTCAACTAGCCTATACAGTATACTACAACAGCATCATAGAATTCCTGAAATTCAGTCATGGCTTTTGGTTTTGGTGTGCCACCCAAAGATTTTTAGTGGCCCCATTTGGCCACCCCTATGAAAAATTTCTGGGGGCGCCACTGGACGCAGCAGACCGGGCTCCCTTAGCCGATCCAACGCCAGCTCTCCCAGCCAGACACCACGCCACACGACGACACTAAATACACAGTCAAAGCTAGGCGAGGCCGCTGCCAGACCACCCTCGACGTTATTGGAACTGCTGGTCTGCATGGGCTAGCAGTTAGCTTAGCCTGCCCTGCTTCCGCATCCTGTCAGACCGCCCTTGGTGTTTCCTCTTCGGGTGCAGCTCCAGGCAGGGCCGTGGTCCCTGGGCCCACAGGACGCAGCAGACCAAGCTCTCCCAGCCGATCCAGCACCAGCTCTCCCATCCATCGAATGAAGACAAACTTAGATGCAGACGTGGACAAAGACACTGGATTCTGAGTGGTGGAATGAATACTGTACCAACTTTTTGGAAAAATTAAATAGTTATGTTGAAACATAATTTGAATGGTACATTTTTCTGTAATGATAGTTATTTCCAAGAGACTAATGATGTGATGGACCTTTTTCCGCTCATCGCCCCCTGTCCATTATATCCAGCCATACCTGCTGGGGCCCCTTGAGGAAACAAAAGACGGAGAGTATAGTTCTTTTAAGAGGAGGATCCCCACCTTTTTATTTTAGGGGAAGACACAAGCCTTATTATCTCTCCGTGACAGCCACAAATTACTGCTGGCTCCCCAAGTCAGCATCCACATCCACACGCATGAATGGACAGGCACAAGCCCCTCTCTCTCTCTCTCTCTCTCTCTCTCTCTCTCTCTCTCTCTCATTCGCTCTACATGATTCTCGTCTTTCTGTCTGTCAAGGCTTCCCTCACAGTCTCTCCGTCTGAGACTCTCAGTCACTCTCTCTAGCTTTCTGTCATTCTCTCTTTCTTGCTGTTTGCTTTCTGCCAGTGTCCTCAAAGTGTCGAAAGTACAACACGCAGCCCTGGTCCAAACTCCATCCACCTATCCCTCTATCCCCCCACCTGTAGTCCCTCTGTGTGGGTGCGTGTACCAGTGTGTGTGTGTGTGTGTGTAGGTGCACGGGTGCTTGGGTAACCCAACCCAGGTCAAGGCCCATCATGGGCAGCCCTAATTGGCCCTAGTGCTGGCCTGGGTCTGCATTGCTTCCATAACTGTAATTAGACTAATAGAGGGCGCCGGAGCCAGACTCAGAGCCAGACCAGAGGTCACTAGCCAGCGGGCCAGTGGACTGTGGCCGGGCAGCCATGCGACCGGGAGAACAAGGAGCCCTTTGGAGTGTGGACAAGGCCTGAATGGCCGCTGGTAATGGGCCTAGTGACAGTCATGTCTGTGAGTGCTGTTGCTTGAAAGGGGACAAACGTGGGGGTCTCAGAGTGAAGTGCAGTGCAGCGATGAGAGATGCAGTGCCAAAATCCCCCCCCAACCCAAAACCAACTTCACCACAGACGTCACGATATGCTGAATTTTGTTTCTGTGTGCTTTTTGACCTTCTTTTACGTTGTCCTCCCTCTCTGTGCGTCTTTCTGTCTTGCTTCTGTGTGTGTGTGTGCGCGCGTGTATATATATATATATATATATATATATATATATATATATAAGATAAAGTGCTGTTTGCATGTACGGGTATTTTGTAGTATCTGAGTGCGCTGGCGTGGAATATGGGCCTGTAATTAAAAAGGCAGCAATGTGCACACATAGACAACGAGTTTTGTAATCTAAGAGGCTTAACACAGCATGTTATAGACGTTGCAACACCGCCAGTCTGCCACCACCCAGATTTCGTTTCAAGGGTTTCTGTGTAAGTCTTACTCGGGGAGGAAAAAAAAAAAAAAGACGAAACTGCATATTTACGCCACCCAAGCCCATCCCCTTCATGGTCTCCATCTCTGCTTATTTATCTATCTATTTATTTATTTGTTTACAGATGACTGCAATATCCAATTTCAATTGGCCTATCTTCCACCTTCCTGTAATGGCTCTTGTCTTCTGTCATCTCCTTGACTGGCCTACCTGTTCATCCCTATGGCAACGGGCCTTGACTTCTCTAATGAAGGTAACACACACACACACACACACACACACACACACACACACACACACACACACATTACATCCCATGTTGCGGCACGCCCTGGTTTGATGGTACATCAACACCACCCAGGCAGATGGTTTTGTCCTTTTCACATTTATCTGTTGCGTTTGAATCACTCGACATAATGTGACACGTGCGCCACATGTTCTAAGCTGCAGGAGTTCGGTTTTGAGTTATGGTATGGCGCACTAAAGGACTTGGATGCCGTGTTTTCCCATGCAGCAGTGCTTATAGAATGTAAAGCATGCCCCCCCCCACACTTTCCCTTTGATCACTGACTTATAAAATGTGTAGAAGAATAGAGAGATGGAGATGGAACGATGGAGGGATGCTAGCAAGCGGCCAGATCACCTAACTGTAACCCAGAGTATCATGCTCCCTCTAGCCGGAACCGTGGTTGTGTTGGACTGAGAACAGGAATTATTATACAGGAATATTGAATTGTGCCCAGTATCGCTGCAAATTCAGTTCCAGTTGAGTCCAGACTTTTTGTTTAGTGAAAGCATCATTTATCATTCTGATATTGAATTTCATAAACAGGGAAAGCGGAGAGAGAGGAACAAGTGGTTGGAACGCGAGGAAGGAAAGCACGGAGACGACAACAAAAAATGAGGGTGGGGGGGGAAGGAGAGAACAGAATGCTTCCTTGTGTCTTCTGGCGGTTTAGCTTTTGTTTGAAATGAAAATTCAGAGTGTTCGAGGGATTACAGTGGATTGGCAGGCCCACAGGAGCCAAGCAGTTATCTGTACACTAGTAATATGGGGTATGGTAATCATCACTGTGCGTGCACGTGTGTGAGTGTGTGTGCATGTTTGTATCTGTTCATGCATGTGTGTGTGTGTGTGTGTGTTTTCTGTCACGAATTGATGAGCATGAGTGGCAATTCAGAATATCCAGCCCTTAAAGCCGGGCAAACGCACAATGCGGTCACATGCAAAGCCACCATAAAACAACTCTTTAAAATAACTCCTTAACCACTCCACTCGTACGTCCGGCGTGCGACCACGCCCGTAATGGAATTTCTCGTCATCGCATTTCCCTCCGTTGGCAATTATCCTTTCAGTGACTGTTCATTGGCTCCCCTCTTTTATTCACCCCCGTCGGTGCATTTGTCATTCCTTCGTTTCTACCAGCAGCCAGAAAACCCACAGCCACACTCCATTGGTCTTGAGAGGCAGTAATTTAAGGTTTGTCTCCGACTTCAGATTAATGTCAGTATTTTGACTTATAGTGTAAAAATTGTCGAGCGTTAGCCCCTACGTGTCTTTGTATGTGTGTGTGCGTGCGCAAGTGTGTGAGGGTGTGTGTTTGACGGATGTCAGTCCCTTCCGTTGACTGCTCCCTCACCTTGTCCATTAGGGGGGTCAGTGAGAGGTAATGTTGTGGTTGAAACATACCTGTGGGGCTGACCTGGGTACTAACATAAACACCGACTTTACACTCACACACACCTGACATTCCTCTAAGCTCAGCCCCGGCTCCGACGTCTCGCAGCCCCCGCTTCTCTCCCCCTGTTGTGTGTGGGTGTGTGTGTGTGTGGATGGATTGTTGAAGTTGTTGGGATTTAAACCTGTTTTTAGTTACTCCATCCTCTGTTTTTTTGGCGGATGTTTCATTAAAACACACCATAAATCTGTCTGTCTCACACTGTCAATACCCACTCATAAACACACACGCACACACACACACACACACACACACACACACACACACACACACACACACACACACACACAAAACCAAATTTGTGAGTGACAGCTCACAAAATGTCTTCAGTGTCATAGCAGGAGGAATTTCTCTATCAGTATTAGCTCAACCACCATGTCCCTTAATGCATTGTAATTTAATATTGTTGCAATTCACTTCCAGTTCATTTTCAGTCCACTCACTTTACCGTTGCAAGCCTTTTTTCAGGAAGTCCGTGAAAATACCCATTTGGCTGAAGTACTCTCCATGTTGCAAATAAACTTTTACTCTTGTACATTTACATTGGAAATACTTGGGAAGGTAATTTTATCCCCTCTTTCTGCCTACATGTCTCCGACAATATTTGTGTCTAAACACTCGGCCCCTAAACACACATTTTCATCTCTTGTTCTGCGGTCTGTTAGCAAAATAGTCTGTTCCGGTAATGCAACTGTATGTTCAGGCAACAACTTTTGCTTCACGCTGTGGAGATGTTTTATCAACACTTTTTTGTCCAAAATAGATACAGTTGAAGTCGGAAGTTTACATACACCTTAGCCAAATCCATTTAAACTCAGTTTTTCATAATTCCTGACATTTAATCCTAGGAAACGTTCCCTTTCTTAGGTCAGTTAGGATCACTACTTTATTTTAAGAATGTGAAATGTCAGAATAATAGTAGAGAGAGTGATTTTTTTCCCCAGTTTTTATTTCTTGCATCATTTTCCAATTGAGTCAGAAGTTTACACTTAGTTAGCATTTGGTAGCATTGCCTTTAAATTGTTTAACTTGGGTCAAACGTTTCAGGTGGCCTTTCACTAGCTTCTCACAATAAGTTGGTGGAATTTGGCCCATTCCTCCTGACAGAACTGATGTTACTGAGTCAGGTTTGTAGGCTTCCTTGCTTGCACATGCTTTTTCAGGTCTGCCCACAAACTTTCTATTGGATTGAGGTCAGGGCTTTGTGATGGCAATTCTAATACTAATAATTTTGTTGTCCTTAAGCCATTTTGCCACAACTTTGGAAGTATGCTTGGGATAATTTTCCATTTGGAAGATCCATTTGCAACCAAGTTTTAACTTCCTGGCTGACGTTTTGAGATTTTGCTTCACTATATCCACATAATTTTTCTTCCACCCGATGCCATCTATTTTGTGAAGTGAACCAGTCCCTCCTGCTGTAAAACACCCCCACAATGTGATTCTGCCACCCCCGTGCTTCACGGTTGGTATGGTGTTCTTCAGCTTGCAAGGCTCCCCCTTTTCCCTCCAAACATAACAATGGTCATTATGGCCAAACAGTTCATTTTTTTGCTTCATCAGACCAGAGCAAATTTCTCCAAAAGTTAAGGTCTTTGTCCCCATATGCAGTTGCAAACCATAGTCTGGCTTTTTTGTGACAGTTTCGGGGCAGTGGCTTGTTCCTTCATGTGCGGCCTTTCAGGTTGTGTCGATATAGGACTGGTTTTACTGTAGATATAGATACTTTTGTACCTGTTTCCTCCAGCATCTTCACAAGGTCCTTTGCTGTTGTTCTGGGATTGATTTGTACTTTACTCATATGTTCATATCTAGGAGACAGAACGCGTCTCAATTTTTATCCTGAGTTTTTGACTGATTTCTTTTGATTTTCCCATGATGTCAAGCAAAGAGGCACTGAGTTTGAAGGTAGGCCTTAAAATGCATCCACAGGTAATAATAATAATAATAATAATGGATGTCCGGGTGGCATGGTGGTCTATTCCGTTGCCTACCAACATGGGGCTCGCCGGTTTGAATTCCCGTGTTACCTCCGGCTTGGTCAGGTGTCTTTAAAGACACAATTGGCCGTGTCTGCAGGTAGGAAGCCGGATGTGGCTATGTGTCCTGGTCACTTCACTAGTCCCTCCTCTGGTCACTCGGGGCGCCTGTTCGGGGGGGAACTGGGAGGAATAGCGTGATCCTCCCACAAGCTACGGCCGTCTGGTGAAACTCCTCACTGTAAGGTGAAAAGAAGCAGCTGGTGACTCCACATGTATCGGAGGAGGCATGTGGTAGTCTGCAGCCCTCCCCAGATTGGCAGAGGGGTTGGAGTAGTGACCAGAACGGCTCGGAGGAGTGGGGTAATTGACCAGATACAATTGGGAAGAGAAAGGGGGGAAAAATAATAGTGAACTTTATTTGTATAGCACTTTTCTAAACAGAGTTGCAAAGTGGTTCACAGAACAGGATAAAACAGTTAAAAATGACCCCCCCCCCCAAAAAACACTAAGAGAATAAATTAAAACGCACTAACAAATAATACCATAAAATAAGAGCAAAAGGGAAAAGAGCAATTTGTTAATTAAAACAATTACAAAAATAAGCAAGAGTAAAAATAAAAACAGAATAAATAAAAACTTTTTGCAGATCAACAATTAATAAAAATAACTTTGGAGATTAGCTTGAGCTGGCGAAAGCATGACTGAACAACATGTTTGATTTGATTTGCAAAACTGAGGTTAGCATCGAATATTACCCCAAGATTCCTAGCAGCTGCTTAAGACTATCTGACATACCACCAAGATTAGTACCAAAGGGGCTGAGGGAATTTGGGGGACTAAACAGAATGACATCAGTCTTATCATCATTAAATTTAAGAACATTTTCAGACATCCAGTGTTTAATGTCACAGAGGCAAGTTGTGAGATTTGGTAGGCTGCTAGAATCTGTGGGTTTTAGTGACATGTATAACTGAGTGTCATCAGCATAAAAACGGTAAAACACTTGATGATTTTGAATGACCTGGCCTAGAGGCAACATGTCTATAGAAAACAGAAGTGGGCCAAGAACTGAGCCTTGATGAACACCACAACTCAACTGAGTCATCGAGGAAGTATAGTTACCTGGACAACAGAAAACGTTCTATTGGAGAGGTAAGAGCATAATAAATTAAGAGTTGAGCCTTTGATGCTACCCAAGTCTTAAAGCGATGTAAGAGGATACTGTGATCAACTATGTCAAAGGCAGCACTTAAGTCTAAAAGGTACACCTCCAATTGACTCAGATGATGCCAATTAGCCTACCAGAAACTTCTAAAGCCATTACATAATTTTCTGGACTTTTCCAATCTGACACAGTCAACTTAGTGTATGTTAACTTCTGACCCACTGGAATTGTGATATAATTATAATAATGGATTACATTTATATAGTGCTTTATCTAGACACCTAAAGTGCTTCGCAGTGACAGAGGGAAACTCACCTCAACCACCACCAATGTGTAGCACCCACCTGGGTGATGCACGGCAGCCATTTTGCACCTGAACGCTTACCACACATCAACCATATAGTGAATTATAAGTGAAAAACTCTCTCTGTATACAATTGTTGCAAAAATTACTTGTGGACAAAGTAGATGTCCTAACTGAATTGCCAACACTATAGTTTGTTAACATATAGTCTGTGGAGTGGTTAAAAGATGAGTTTTAATGGCTTCAACCTAAGTGTATGTAAGCTTCAACTTTATGTCCCTTGTGAAGGATGATGCATTGCTGTTTGTGTAACCCCCCCCCTTTTTTATTTTTTGTTTTTTGAATATTACTGTGACTAATGAGCTCTCCTTGTTACTCAGGGTGGGTTAATTGTGGTCCAATGTAATATTTCCTCGTTGTCATGCACAGTTGAACCGGCATCCTGTATGGCGGTATGTTGGGCGAAACCAAGGAGTCAGGGGGCAGCCAATAAATGCTGTAAATGATTACTGAGGCAGGCAGAGCAACACCCATTCACCTGAGTCACACACACACAAAAACACACACACACCTGCTAGGTCCAGGAATGCAAGATAATGTCGATTGGAAGTTTAGTGACCAGGAGCAACTCGTTAGCGAGAAGGGATGGGGAGAGAGAGAAAGGAAGAAGAGAAGAAAAGAGCTATATTGAAGCAGCAGTTTGTCTAACAGCTGATTACAGGCTTTGTTTTATTGCTTTTGGAGCCAAGGTTTGTGTGTGCATGTGTGTTTACACCTGTGTATATTGACAGTCAGACCTGTGTGCACACTCTATGGCTTACTGTTTCTTTATCCCCTCCCCTGCTGCACAGCCTGTGTGTGTGTTTGTGCGTGCACGTGTGTGCGTGTGTGTGTGTGTGTGTGTTTGTGTGCAGGCACTCAGAAGTGTGTGGCTGTGTGTGACTACAGGCCTCTCCCGGTCCTCTCCCCTGGTCATTAGATGTGTGTCAGTGAACAGCGAGCTGATCAAAGTGTGTGGTTGTGGGCTGGCAGGCCGGCTGGCCACGGACCTGTCTCTAATTGGCAAGGGAGGAAACTTGTAATGAAAGGCTATTAGCCTGGCCAAGAACCTCAGAGCAGCCAGGCGCACACCAACAGAAATTGCTTTTGGTTAATGGACAGTTTCTCCCCTCTCTCCCCATTTCTCTCTCTCTCTCGCTCCTTCTCCTCCACCTTCTTTTTCACTCTTGTTCACTTTCGCAAATGCACCCTATTACCTTTTAGAAAAAAATATCAGGTTTTCGTCACTGATGGAATTCCAGTGGTTATGACCTGCCAACGACGATGTTATTTTTTATTTTCATTTTATTTTTTTTGTCTGGAACCTTCTGTTCAAAGTGAAATGTGCCCGAGTCAGTGACTGTATTTCATTCATCGTTGGGTCCCGTGTTTGACTTTGTCCTCTGTGTCTCTTTGTTCCGAGCCGTTGCGAGACAAGACGGGCTGGAGTGGTGGATGAATGTAGTGAACCTGTGCTTTTATGATCATAAAAAGGAAGGGATAGAGATGAAGGGCAGAGGAAGGACTGGTCACCTATCCCTCCCCTTTTGTCACTCCTCCAGCACAGACAAAGACCACAGCGGTGGACAGAGGGAGGGAGGGGGAGAGAGAGTGAGAGAGAGAGAGCAAAACACTCTTTCTCCCATTCTCTTGCTGCGTCTAGCCGGCTTCTGTTCACCACTTTGGAGTTATATATCATGCACACGATGCATGAAGTTCACCTTGTGACAGCAGTCCCGCACAACCCTGTTGCAGACACTCACTTTGTGCACGTGCACCTGTGTGTGTGTGTGTGTGTGTGTGTGTGTGGCTGAGAAAGAAAGAGGCAAGTAGGGTTTGGCCGAT
This sequence comes from Lampris incognitus, assembly GCF_029633865.1. NCBI lineage: Eukaryota > Metazoa > Chordata > Actinopteri > Lampriformes > Lampridae > Lampris > Lampris incognitus. Next base: position 32,187,798 of record NC_079213.1, on the reverse strand, counting down.
TGCAGAATGCATAATAGAGCTCAGGTGTGAGGCAAACTTGTCATCATCCAGAGACCCCCATCACTACGACTGCACATGGCGACCCTTTAGATTCCAGTGTCTCTATTTTATATGAACCTTTTTCGTTTTTTTTTTCTTCTCCTTTGCAGCTTTTGTTGGGAACGACACGCATGTAATCTTTGTTGACGGCACGCTTGAGAGACGAGCGTACAGCACCTGATGAGGTAGCACCGTGCTAGGCGGGACCCGGAGGTTCAGTCTTACATGTGAGAGACAAAAGGCATACACTTAACCATAAACTCTCTTATCTCTCTTCAGAGGTGGCGAAGCTTCTTAAAACTCTGTTCTTACTTATCTTTTTTTTCCCTGAGCTGTCTGAATAGAGACTGTTTTTGTAGGCTGATAAAAATACAAATCACCGGGGTGTCTGGTTAGCGTAGCAGTCTATTCTGTTGCCCACCAACACGGGGATCGCTGGTTCAAATCCCCGTGTTACCTCCGGCTTGGTCGGCTGTCCCGACAGACTCAATTGGCTGTGTCTGTGGGTGGGAAGCCGGATGTGGTACACTAGCGCCTCCTCGGTTGGTCAGGGTGCCTGTTGGGGGGGGCACTGGAGGGAATAGCGTGATACTCCGACGCGCTACGCCCCCCTGGCGAAACTCCTCACTGTCAGGTGAAAAGAAGCGGCTGGCGACTCCACATGTATGGGAGGAGGCCTGTGGTAGTCTTCAGCCCTCCCCTGATCGGCAGAGGGGGTGGAGCAGCGACCGGGACACCTCGGAAGAGTTGGGTAATTGGCTGGATACAATTGGGGGGGGGGACCCCCTCTGCCCCCAAAAAAAGAAAATACAAATCGGTGCAGGTTTGACTGTCATGGCTGCTCCACAGGTGCTGCTCAGTGCGTTCTCACACCTTGTTCTCTCCCATGCTGGTAATGAGGTGCGTCCGTGCTCACATGCAGCAGTTAAAATCAGTACTGGTGTCGCTGGAGGCCTCCTTGGTAGTGCTCAGCAGAGCAGAGGTAGACACACTCCCCGAGAATGTTAACACACACACACACACACACACACACACACACACACACACACACACACACACACACACACACACACACACACACACACACACACACACGCCGGGCCTAGCACAAATGGCTAACAATAATACTACCAGTGATTTCCCCTTAGAAACCTAGCCACGAAGGCCCACCTTTCAGATGGAAATATGTTTGTGTGTCATCCTGCTGCACAAAAGGGGAGGCTGAGAGCGGGGGTCCGACCAGTGATTACCTCTTAAATACATATAGATGCCGCTCTTTGAATGGCGGGCTATAGAGTGGGAGATTGGGTTAAATTAGATGCTAATCATCTCCCTTCTCCTGTTGGTGAACTGATAAGGGCCCGGGACCACCCCTCCGCCGCACACCGAAAATAAACGCCTCCCCCTTCCAGCCCCCAGCCCCCTCACCCACCCACCCACACACACACACACAGTCCACCGCCCCCTCCCCTTTTTTAATGGTAATGCAGGGAGTGTACCACCCCATTTAGATGGGGTTTTTTTTGAGTCGCGCTCTCCGTCCCTCAGAGGAGCACTGATCATTCGCTCGCCGCGTTTAATAACAAAGAGGGAGAGCGAGATAAGTTGTGCAGCGCCAACTGAAAGCGGCCTCGGAACGCATTTGCTTTTTTCAGCCAAGCTGCAATAGCCCAAGTTAAAAAACGCGCACGGGGGAGAGGGGGAGAGAGAGAGAGAAAAACATAACCGACTCCCTCCCTTTCAAAGGGAGAAAATAAGACGGCGCTCTGAAAAGTGCTGTGTGAAATCCTTCAACTTGTGAAAGACTCACAGACAGAGATGATTGTGCGGCGGGATCCCGCTCCCTCATTTGGGGCACAATCGAGAGCTTTTGCCCGAGAGATGACATATTTATGCGTCGGGGCGAATAAGCATAATCTAACATATTGTGTATCGCTGGCTGAGTGTGGAGTCGTTATTTGGACTGCAGATGTGGGAGGGGTTGGCGGGACTGGGCTGCAGATAGGCAGGTGGGATTATGAGACATCATTACACCACACACACCAAGTAAATGTACGTCCCTTCTCTGACACAATGGCACTTGTGTTGCTAATATTCTGCCGTACACAAAGCAGCCCCGTCACACACCCCCCTTCTACAGAGTGCACTTTTATTTTCCTCCACAACAAAAATTATGTTTCTTTTTTTCTTTGGAAACGGGAACAAAATTGTCAAAAGTAGTTTTTATCGAGTCAGATAATGGCATCAAAAGGTGGTCTTTATTTTTATTTTCCAGAAGAGTTTTACTTTTTCTAGAACATCATGTGATCACTGCTGTCATGCAGCCTGCCTGCCGCATCGCAGTACCACATGGGTCTGGCATGTGTGTGTGTGTGTGTGTGTGTGTGTGTGTGTGTGTGTGTGTGTGTGTGTGTGTGTGTGTAACATGTGAGATATGTGTGTGTGTATTGTGTGTGTGTATGAGATGCGTGTGTGTATGTTGTGTGTGTGTGTGTGTGTGTGTGTGTGTGTGTGTGTGTGTGTGTGTGTGTGTGAGAGAAAAGCCAACCGAGATCAGAAGGTTGAATGGTTGCTGCTGGTCTTGTGAGGTGGCTGTAGCAACACACAGCGTGTGCGTTAGACAGGGCTGAAGACAGACAGGTGCAGAGCTCAACTCAACCCCCCCCCCAACCTCTTACTGTCTGCCCCAAAGATGCCTGTGTGTGTGTGGGTGTGTGTGTGTGGTGCGTGTGTGCGCGCGTGTGTGGGTGGGTGGGTGGATGTGCTGTGTGTGGGTGTGATGTGTGTGTGTGTGTGTGTGGGTGGGTGGATGGGTGGATGTGATGTGTGTGTGTGTGGGTGTGATGTGTGTGTGTGTGTGTGTGTGTGTGTGTGTGTGTGTGTGTGTGTGTGTGTGTGTGTGTGTGTGTGTGTGTATGGGTGGATGTGATGTGTGTGTGTGGGTGGGTGGATGGGTGGATGTGATGTGTGTGTGTGTGTGTGTGTGTGTGTGTGTGTGTGTGTGTGTGTGTGTGTGTGTGTGTGTGTGTGTGTGTGTGTATGGGTGGATGTGGTGTGTTAAACTCTTCAACTGCACCGTCTCCTTTCTTCATGACTTCATGCATGGTGGTTTGACTGTTTCAGGTCAGAGGAAAAGCAATAGTGATTTTTTTTTCTCTCTCTTGCCGCATGATTACTTTGATACCCCCCCCCCCCACTAACACACGGCCCTCAGACAGGGAGAGTGACATGCCTCCAGTGTAAGCTTTTATTTACATTAGTCGTAATACTACAGGTGATCAAAACAACATGGTCGTCTCCCACGATTAGTCCGCTCAACGCAGATGTGTTATGACAAGCCGACCCCCCCACCCCCACACCATCCACATCTCTGCAGCGATAGTGGGCCGGAGCCGCGGCGTTATCTGAACAGTACGTACACCGCGGCCATTTAAAATATAATCTGCGGCGTGTCGGAGGAGAGAAAAAAGAGAGAGAGAGGCTCCACGGGGAATCGTAACGGCGCCATGTTTTTCTTGTTTTTCCTGCTAAAAAAAAATCACTAATGTGAATGAGTCAATTTGATATGACTCACTTAAGCGGCTTATGAGTTCTTTCATGGGGGTTTAAATGTTTTCTCTTTGTTGATCAGTCGGAGCGGTGCATTCAAACAGGACGCCCGGCTCGTCAGGGAAAACAACAGCCTCCTGCTTTCCTCCCGGCCACAATGACACGAACGGGAGGCGCTCTGTAGCCGAGCGGCCATGCAGCCACACTTTGTTAAGCAAGCTGTCAAAGTATCGATCAGGTGATGAAGGGGAAGAGTTATGAAACGGTCCTGTGATAAGGTGAGACGCGTCTGAGGGTCATGTGACGCGATATGGACATTTTAACTTGGGAGTTTCGGCGGAGACGTGGAAGGGAGCGTCGGCGGTGTGCACACCTTTGATACCCCGCTGAACGGAGCCTCTCCCTGACTATGCCGGCTAATTTGCTCCCCCGGTCCTATCGCTGCACCCCCGGCCCCGTGTTGCCCCTCTCAGCATCGTTAATCAAATTACAGCCGTTAAACTTTCCTTTTTCTTCATTTATTGAAAAATTCTACTTTTCCCCTTCCAGCTCCTTGAGCACTTCTGTGTAGTGGTGCTTGTTCCATCTGCCGTGGAGCTGCTCCCTCCTCTGTCTCTGCTCCCCCCTCTGTCTCCGCTCCCTCCTCTGTCTCCGCTCCCTCTGTCTCCGCTCCCTCTGTCTCTGCTCCCTCTGTCTCTGCTCCCTCCTCTGTTTCTGCTCCCTCTGTCTCTGCTCCCTCCTCTGTCTCTGCTCCCTCTGTCTCTGCTCCCTCCTCTGTCTTTGCTCCCCCCTCTGTCTCTGCTTCCCTCTCTCTGCTTCCCTCTCTCTGCTCCCTCCTCTGTCTCCGCTCCTCCCTCTGTCTCTGCTCCCTCTTCTGTCTCTGCCCCCCCCCCTGTCTCCGCTCCCTCCTCTGTCTCTGTTCCCCCCCTCTGTCTCTGTTCCCCCCCTCTGTCTCCGCTCCCCCCTCTGTCTCCGCTCCCCCCTCTGTCTCTGCTCCCCCCTCTGTCTCTGCTCCCTCCTCTGTCTCTGTTCCCCCCTCTGTCTCCGCTCCCTCCTCTGTCTCTGCTCCCTCCTCTGTCTCTGCTCCCTCTGTCTCTGCTCCCCCCTCTGTCTCCGCTTCCCCCTCTGTCTGCACTCCCTCCTCTGTCTCCGCTCCCTCCTCTGTCTGCACTCCCTCCTCTGTCTCTGCTTCCTCCTCTGTCTCTGCTCCCCCTTCTGTCTTTGCTCCCTCCTCTGTCTCTGCTCCCCCTTCTATCTCCACTTCCCCCTCTGTCTCCGCTCCCTCCTCTGTCTCTGCTCCCTCCTCTGTCTCTGCTGCTGAACACCACAACAACCGGCGCTCCACTCCTACCTAACACCACCACCGCCGGGGTTTAACCTCTACATTCTGCCAAGGTAAACACCCAGTTGAGATATTAATGCATTGCATATGTTAGTATGTCTGTTAGGAAACTAACTGACACCAAAATTAGCATTTTAACAACTCTAATACTATTTTTAAATGATTTAAACTTCAGAGAGACATGGTCGAACTTGAATAGCAAAATTGGAAAAGTGAAAATATTACCGGAAAAACAAAATGGAAAACACACATTGCTAATCTAACAAACGTAGCACGGCCCATAAAACATGAAATGTAAAAAAACAAACAACAAAAACAAAACTGAAAATAAATATTGAAACAGTCCCAAACAACGACCGCAAGTTAAAAACCACTAGGGGGGCCGGAAGAGGAACAAAAAAACACAAAAAAACAGAAGGGGAGTCAAAGTGGTGAACTTCTCGACCAGAAACGGAGGCATCGGGTTAATGATTTAATTTTTTTCAATTAAAATAAAGGAACATTCTGCCCCCTGACCTGCAGGGCGGCATCACACATCAAAGACCCGCCGCCTCCAATTGTTATTTTTGTACTCAAGAAAAGTTGTGTGTGCGTGCGTGTGTGTGTGTGTGTGTGTGTGTGTGTGATTCCATCTTTCCTCATCTGAAAGTGGTCTGGTCATTTGAACCCACTGTTTGTCCCACATCGGCACTAGCTGTGAGATATGCCATTCAGACCGGCCCTCCAGGTTATACCCCCCCCCCCCATGAGCAACCACCATGCACGGATGACAGGTACAGTTCAGAGTTGAAATCGACACGTCCAATTAGCCGCCCATTTAATTAAAAACCATTTGGCGCCTAGCGCAGGCTATCAAAACCATCTTTTTGCCGCCGCACTCACTTTTTTGTCTTTGGCAGTTCAAAGTTGAAGGCTGTTCTGTGTATGAAATTACCTTTTACCGGATCAAAGTCATTAGAAAAACTATTTGAATATGCTAATTCATGTAAGATTAAAAGCTGCTGATGAGCGGGTATGCGCCGAGGCAGGGGAGTCGGAAGGATGCACACTCAGCGTTCCCACACCGGGCTGTGTTTTAGGCCCTCGTCCTTATTCTGCCACTGTTCTGCTGCTGCACGCTGCTGCAGCCTCTGATGAGCTGCAGGAGGTTTCCTTTCCAGATCTAAATATTACTTTCTGTTGATTATCTGCATCATTATTATTTCAATATGTCCTTTAACTCAAAACCAGACCACGTGTAAATCACCTTGGTGCAGCAATATGTGAGATATTTTCAATATAAAGATGTTTTGTGTGTACTGATGAGAACAGTCAGGCTTGAAGACACTCCTTTCATTTCTGTCTCTCTGTCTCTGTCTCCCTGTCTCTCGCTCTGTCTCTATCTCTGCTCTCTCTCCTCTCTGTCTCCCTCACTCTCTCTCTCTCTTGCTGTCTCTCCTCTCTCTGTTTCTGTCTGTCTCTCTTTGTCTCCCCCCCTCCCCTCCCCTCCCCCCCCCTCTCTCTCTGTGTAGCCTAGCATTGCCCCCTATTGAAACCTGACTCTGCTTCTCATTCTCTGCTCCTGATCCCCCACTCTCCTCTGCCCATGCTCCACCTCTCCACCTTGCTTTCATTATCTCTCCTCCTTTTAACTGCTAACTCTCCTTTAGCCACTTTTTGCACTAATTTCGTTTTACAGCGATATTGACAGTAGGGATATTTGTATTTTAACATTTATGTGCTTATAAGTAAAGGTGTGTGTGTTTTTTTTTTCAGAGAATGAACTTGATTTATCCAGTTGCGAGGTAGGCTTCCTCCCAAATTATGCACTGAATTGGGGGAAAAAGGAAACGTGCACATGCATGATGTCATGCACAAAATGCACACATGCACACGTATGTAGACAAACATGCAAAATAAGCGGTGCAGAAAAGGCCCGGTAGCGAGTGGCGGGGGTTAAGGAAGCGTTGACATTCCCTGAATAATGACAGCACAGGTCACAGGTAGTCCCCCCCCCCACACCTCTCTCTGCACCTCCCTTCACGTTTGCAAATCACTTGTGTAGTCGAGGAGAGGAGTGAAGGGGGAATTGCCTCACAGTGTAGCTCCACAGCAGAGCTCATCACATATTTTCCAGTCTCATTTGGAAACGTCTCCATCAGTGAAATAAATATTCAGGCTCGTTTGATTTATTCCAGTTGCAGAATTACTGACAATCATCGCATCGCGCCTGCTGCATCCGACCTGGGCGCTTGGGGCCTGTCATTGTACATACGTGTGCCGGTGTGACGGCGTTGTGTGCGCGTCGCCTCTCCCCTGATGTCTGGGCAGCTCCCGGGGCTTTGGGAGGCTGTGGCTGCTGCTGGTTAAATCCTCAAAGTGGCTTGACCGCTCCTCGCCAAAGCTGCCCGCCTCAGTCCAGAAGTAATCCACAGCAAATTCCTTCAGCCTCAGTATCACAGGCCGGCGTTGCGACGGACACACTGCCAGGGGATTGGTGTACACTTGGTTTGTGTGTGTGTGTGCGTGACTTGGTTCTTGTGTGTGAATGGGTGCATTTCTTTTGGAGTCTGCGCAAATGGGGAAGAGCACATACGTACGTTCACTTGCTCGCATGCATGGCGTGTGCGCACATGCATGCTCACATGAATACGTACATGTGCATGCATGGTTGTAAATGCATTGGCACGGCACACCTGTGTGTGTGTGTGTGCGTGTGTGTATGTGCGTGTACGTGCAGGGACATGGTGTGGTTGCTTCTGCCGGCGGAGCCCAGCCAGCTGACATTCAGACTGGCTTTCTTGCTTCTCTTCCTGGCCGCTCTCCCAGCCAGCGGTTTGTTGGCGGCCCAAAAGAAGGAGCAGGCACTCCATTTTCCTGGTTAAACATCCCCGTGTGCTCGTCCCCCCGATAATGAAACAATTGTCCCTATACGCTGTGGGTTATCGGACAGCGGGGGGGGGGGAGTTTTGTTTGAAAGCTTTTTCACAAATTCATAAAAGGCAGAGAGGTTTGTTTTTCTTCTTCTTCTTTGTCGTCGTCTTCTTTTTCCGTCCTCCGTCTTGATCACCTGTAACACAGTTCTCTCTCTTTTTCCCTCTGGATGGTTCCTCTTGTGAGCCTAGTGGGAAATATTTTTCTCCCTCCACGGTGTATTTCAAACCCAGGAAGTTGCCTTTCATTCACAAACACATGGGTTACCTCGGGGTTTTTTTTGCACATCTCGCTGTGACCCTTCCCTTCAGTCCTGGCTAACGGTTGTGTTTGTTGTTTAAGTTCAGTTGTTGTTTTGTCATTACATGATAAATGGATGGTGGACGAGCCCGATAAATCCACTGTGTAAGATACCTTTTGAGTTATCCTTGGTCCGTTATGGTAAAGAAAAGTATAAAGGTCTTGCCAGCAACAAGGTGTGCAGCACAATCAGAATCAGAAACACTTTGTCATATCATTTCATGCACTTACGTACATGAAATGAAACAAAACGTGGTTTCCCCAGCCCACAGCAGTGCAACACAAAGACAAAAACACATCCAAACTACAAGAACACAAATATCCAAATGAACACATTTTACTAAACTAAAGGGGGGTGAAAAAAAATCACTGTCCAGAAGAACGAATGCCAGTGAGGATGACTGTTGGAACTGCCGGTCTGCATGGGCTAGCAGTTAGCTTAGCCTGCCCCACTTCCGCGTCCTGTCAGACCACCCTCAGTGCTTCCTCTTTGGGCACAGCTCCAGTCAGGGCCGTGGTCCTTGGGCCCACCGGACGCACCAGACCAAGCTCCCTCAGTCAATCTAATGCCAGCTCTCCCAGCCAGACACCTTCAACACGCCTACCAGCACTCCACATGACGACACAAATGCATACGCAGACAAAAACACACCACAGTCGACGCTAGGCCAGGCTGCCACCAGACTGCCTTGGTGTTTCCTCTTGGGCAGGGCCGTGGGCTTGCAGTTAGCTTAGCCTGCCCCGCTTCCACGTCCTGTCAGACTGCCCTCAGTGTCTCCTCCTTGGGCCCGCAGGACGCAGCAGACCAGGCTTCCTCGGAGAACGTTCGACACACCTCCCTGCACTCCACACGACGACACCAAAAACACAGTCATGGCTAGCTGAGGCTGCCACCAGACTGCTCCTGCATGGGCTTGCAGTTAGCTTAGCCTGCCCCTCTTCTTTGTGCTGTCAGATCACCCTCAGTGTTTCCTCTTTGGGCGCAGCGCCAGTAAGAGCCGTGGTCCCTAGGCCCACAGGATGCAGCAGACCAAGCTCTCCCAACCAATCCAGCGCCAGCTCTCCCAGCCAGTCACCTTCGACACACCTCCCCGCACTCCACACGACGACACTAAAAACACAGTCAAGGCCAGCGTAACTGAGCTAGCCATTTTACGCAGTTATTCATAGCTCAGAGCCTGAGCGTAACAGGCCTGTTGTGCTCAGGGATTGGTCATTTGTCCTGCAACATCTGATCAGGACCATTCTGAAGCAACAGGCCGGTGTGTAGACTGACTGACATGGGAATTGCTTTTCAACATCCAAGTGAAATTGCTTTGGTTTTGCACATGGAATACGATGTAATAGCTTGAACGTTGACATTTAATGAGTTGTCTGTGTTTTCCCTGCTCTCCCTCACTTGGACTTAAGCCGTTTGGTGGGAATCTTTTGAAGTTAAAAAAACAAGCAACCTGGACATTATTGAATCCTATTTAGAGAGGCCTGGACTGAGGAAGCTTTAAAGACACTCAGAAAAGCAACGCTCCAGCTTCTGTGCCGTTTAATGTTCACAGCATCCCACCGCCTTTCATGTCCATGCTATCTGGAATTAATTGCTTTTTCAAAGTTGGTGTGTGTTCATTTGGTGTGTGTAAAGTATATATTGGAGTACATGTGGGTGTGTGTATGTGATTGTGAGTGTGCAATTTTCCTGCATGTGCTTGCCTGTCTACTTCATTTGTGCATTTTGTAAATGTATAGGAAATATTTAGATTAGGTGGAGTGGCGTGTGTGTGTATGTGTGTGTGTGTGCGAGCATTTAATTTATAACATGATCACAAATGTTCGTCATTGACTCGCTCCCTGGCCCTGTATTTGATGTAAATTGCTAAACTCTTTAAAAAATTGTTGGCTTCCCTTTCAAGGCATTATCTGGTCAAATATGTGTCGTGGATGATTGATTTAAATTAGTGAAGCACTTTGTGTCAGTCCCTTCGGGAGGCCGGGTGCGCATCAAAGCTTATGGGAGGCTAAGAAACCCAAAGCCCTGAGAACAACCCAAACAGAGTCTGGTGAGAACCAGCAAAACCTAAGCCAGTCCCTCAAACGGTCCATTTTCACCGTTTTTTTGTATAAAATGTCAGCTAATGCAGCGCGGGCTGGCGCCAGCGGTGTGTACGGCTGTACGTTGGTACTGTCGGTAATGTGTTTATATAACATCCCTCACATTCCACGCTAAGAGCCTTTGACTCTCCTAAGTTCATTCAAGCAGGACACGTACATGCACACACATGTGCGCATGCGCGTATTCACACACAAACACACACACACACAAGCTAAACCTGAACACATGTGCGCAGACTTACAACGCCGCGGCGAGACTTACAAGACGGCACCCGACTCGCGTGGACACGTAAGAAAAAGTACACACGTGTATGAGACGAACACACACTGGCGCTCCTATTCTCAAATGTCCGTGGTGACATTATAGAGGGGTTTTCCTGCACGCGGCGCCAGTGTTGTGGGCTGCAGGCGGGGACAGTGGGTCCAGGAAGCTGACAGGAGGCTCTAAGAGGCTTGGAGTGTTTCTAAAGACATCTATCATCAGTGGGCATGCCTTCTCAAAGCACTGCACTTTTGGGCCTCGCGCCCTGATATCATTACTGCATTGCTGCTCTGTTTTACACATTACTCAGTGATGCAAGAGGAGGAAGGGATGAAGCTGTTTAAGTAGATAAAAGTGGATGGGATGAAATTGGTTGGATATATATAGTAATGATATAGCGCTATGGCTCTGTGGTTAGCCCTCTTGCCTCATCACATGAAGGTCCAGGGTTCAAAATCCACCAGGGTTGTTCTGTGTGGAGATTGCATGTTCTGCCCATGTTCGTGTTCAGTTACCTCCCACACCAGCAAGACGTGCATGTCAGAGATGCACTCTTACCATTGCTCTGATCACACCACTAGCTCTCGACCAGGCCCCCAGCTGCTGCTCATAGTTAGGTTGGGTTAAATGCAGAGGAAAAATTCTGGGTATGTGTAAAAACGTTCTTGGCTAGGGGCGTCCGGGTAGCGTAGCGGTCTATCCCGTTGCCTACCAACGCGGGGATCGCCGGTTCGAATCCCCGTGTTACCTTTGGCTTGGTCGGGCGTCCCTACAGACACAATTGGCCGTGTCTGCGGGTGGGAAGCCGGATGTGGATGTGTGTCCTGGTTGCTGCACTAGCACCTCCTCTGGTCGGTCGGGGCGCCTGTTCGGGGGGGAATGGCGTGATCCTCCCATGCGCTATGCCCCCCTGGTGAAACTCCTCACTTTCAGGTGAAAAGAAGTGGCTGGTGACTCCACATGTATTGGAGGAGGCACGTGGTAGTCTGCAGCCCTCCCCGGATTGGCAGAGGGGGTGGAGCAGCGACCGGGACAGCTTGGAAGAGTGGGGTATTTGACCAGACACAATTGGGGAGAAAAAAAAGAGGGGGGAATCCCCCCCCCCAAAAAAGTGTATGGCTGATACTGCTTCATCTTATCATATTTATTAATAATTTCTAGCTTATTTGTCTATTCATTTATTTGTGTACAGCAAGTAGTTGTGTGAATTTGTGTGTTTGTGTCAGCACATGCATGAGAACTAACTTACGGACATACATGGACATGCGTGGTTGTTTTTATCACACATACATCATGTTTTGCTTTCACTCGTTTTCTCCTCGGGGGGTGGGGGATATCTTCAGCGAGACGGCCCGGCAGGGCAAAGAGCCATGTTAACAAAGCCCGGGACGCTGCAGCTTGCCAGAGTGGCTCTGGAGCGGCACCGGTTACAGAAAAGGGGAGAAAAAAAGGGCTCCTTGCGGCATTGCCAAGCTCCAACACTCTTTGCCGCCATGCCAAAAATTGCCGAAAGTCCTTCCACCCCCCCCCCACCCTCTTACTACCCCCCGGCCCACCCCACCCCCCACCACCTTCCATCAGCTGCTGCTCCATTTGTTGCGCTGGGAAACGGACATCTTCTTTGGTGCGCTTTCTGCCGTACCGACTCACAGCACAACGACACCATTTTGTGTCGGCAAGGTTTTTTTTTTTTTCCTCCCCAAGGGGCTCGCGGTGTCACCCAACCATCGAAAAGGAGCAGGAAACAACAACCTCTGTCAGCCATCTCGGGATAATCCTCCCCTAGAAATTAACTTTAACTGAAAAATGTTTATTTCCCCCCCCCCAAATATATAAATATTTTTCAATAACCTGTCGTCTTTTTTTTTTTTCTTCCATTTTTTATCCTTCGCCACTTAATTCCCCATTGAGCCGTTGTGGGTGAAAAATAAAATAGAGAGGTTGACAATAAAGATGGGGGGTGGGGGGGCGTCAGAGGGCATACGGGGGGGGGGCAAGTCAAAAGGCATTGAGTTCCCCTAGCCATTGTGCGCTGTTGACACCCTAATCCGCCACAGCAGCTATGCAGGTGTTGTGCGCCATTCAGTTCCTTTGAGTCACTTTCAGCGCGCACCATGGCACCTCTGTATTCACCCTGATGTCTCTACAAGGAAACAGTGGATCAGTGTTTCAGCGACTCGCCGTCAGCTGTCACGCAGCCACTGTGAGAGGCACATTTACAGCACAAAGATCCCCTTAGACCGTCTTTGTGTCAGCATTGTGCCAGAGCCCCTTTCTCCTTCAGCCGTAATGACGACTGATTAAATCCGGGCGAGCCGCTGGAATGCTAGGTGTCAGTCGAGCGGGGCACAGGTAAATCTCCTCGGCTGTTGGGAAGTGTGTGTGGGGGGGCAGGGTGGGGGTGCGTGGAGAAAGGGCGGAGCACGACTTGCAGGAAGCAAAGTGGTTCTGATGTGCGGTTTTATCGCGCTGCCAAGGTGTCAGCTACCAGAGAGAAGGAAGAGCAGAGAGGGAGAGAGGGGGGGGGGGGGGAGGCATGTGGGGAGAAAATATGTATCTGTTTATTCTATTATTCACAGTGTATCTTATTGTCACCCTGACGTGTTAAGAATGCGTGTCAGCCGCCGGTTTGAGCGTTTGTTTCTCTGAATCTCTGCGAGAGCTTACAAAATGGATGTGTTTACCTTCTTCCTGAAAGCGGCCCCGCTCAATACCTGCGTGTCTGAGATGAAGCTTATTAAATTTGATGAGTAAAAAGTGTCTTAACACTTTATCTTGCCTTTGTGTCATCCCATTGGTATCTTCCCGGAGCCAGACACTCTCCTCAGGACGCCAACAGTGTAGCGAAAGATAAACAGGTCCATTTTTTCCTCTTTTTACCCTTCTTTTTTTCCCTCTCTCCGTCTTTCTGATACGCAGTCATACATCCATAGCCTTTGATAATTGTGTAGTCAGTCAAATATCCTAAATGGAAATTCCGAGTTTGCTGTATCTGTCTGTGAGCGACAACAGCGAAAGCCGGTGCCGACGACTGTTTTGGATGTCGCCGTTTCTTTCTCTGCTTTTGAAGGTGAGGTGATGGATAGATGAAGGTTTGATCTGACAGTTTGTGTCAGAATATGAGGAATCCAAAGAATGTACCTCGAGAAAGTCAGCACATGTGCCTCGCCGCGTTGGAAACGGACTCGAGGGGAAGGGGCCCGTTTCTGTCATTGTATCCTATTTTCCATAAAGTTTGAAAATTCTGCGTACACGGAAAACTGTTTCAAAGGGATTATCCACGTTCAATATGAAGCTCTGTCAACAAACAAGCCATTTATATATCAAACTATACTCAAAACTGTCAATAATGCACACTACTTCTTCCACATTCTCACTTGTCAGCCATCGTGTCATGTCCATTATGTGAAGGAACAAAATTTAAACATCAACTACTTTTTGTGTAATTGACGTTCAACACTGAGGGTACCCAAAAGGTGCCGAGGATAAAAACACAACCTGTTATGTCGTCATTTAGTGTATGTCTGTTTGATTTAACATCCATCAAGGACCTATGAAGGCCAGTTCGGAATCGGTCGGAAACATTTATTTGTCGTTTCATTCCATGCAGCTGCACACCTGAAATGAAATGAAATATCGTTTCCACCAGCCCGCAGCAGTGCAACACAAACACAAAAGCACATATCCAAACTACAAGAATGCATATATACAAACTACAAAAAACTATAAAAACACATAAATCCGAAATATCGAGGAAAAAAAAAAGTTCACTGTCCAAGACAGCGAATGCTAGGATGACTGTATGAACTGCCAGTGTAGCAGTTAGCCTGCCCCGCTTCCACGTCCTGTCAGACCGCCCTTGGTATTTCCTCCTCGGGCACAGCTTCAGGCAAGCCCGTGGTCCTTGGGCCCACTGGACGCAGCAGACCAGGCTCCCCCAGCCGATTCAACACCAGCTCTCCCAGCCAGACACCTTTGACACACCTCCCCACATGATGACACCAAAAACACAGTCAATGCCAGGTGAGGCCGCCGCCAGACCGCCCTTGGTGTTATCGGAACTGCTGGTTTGCATGGGCTAGCAGTTAGCTTAGCCTGCCGTGCTTCCGTGTCCTGTTAGACCGCCCTCGGTGTTTCCTCTTTGGGCGCAGCTCCAGGCAGGGCCGCGGTCCCTGGGCCCACAGGATGCAGTAGACCAAGCTCTCCCAGCCATCAAACGAAGACAAACTCGGATGCAGATGTGGACGAAGACACTGCATGAACGGTACTGGGTGAGGCCGCAGCAAACATGAATTCGCACTGCCATCTTCCCACACAGTTGACCCCTGCCATACAAATGAAACCTTCAAAGAACCAATGAAGGCTTCTTATGGAACCTTTGCAAAGCAAAGCTTTTGATTTGTTTATTTAAACCTTGTGGACAAACAAGAGCACGTTGTCTCTCTGCCCAGGGAACATTTTGTCCCTCATAGCCACAGCTTATACTATGTCAGCAACACCGGACGTTTAAGTGGTTCTGAAATACTAATGGATCTGGAAAGCAACTTTTAGCCCATAACTGGCTGCGGACGGACACATAAACTCGAATAGCTTAATTTGTCCAGATTTTTTTTTTAACCGAAGATCAATTCAAAGGCTTGTAGTTAAATCTCTAGAAAAGAGAAAGGGGGGGGGGACAAAAAAACAAAAACCTGGACGCTGGACCATAATTGAATCAGGATCCAAACTTTTTGGTGTTCAAAGCTAAATCCAAGGGCGTTCGGAAAGAGACGCAAAGTTAGCTGGAGAGAGTCGACGGGGAGAGAGAGAGACAGAGAGAGAGAGAGAGAGAGAGAGAGAGATCTGTG
Organism: Lampris incognitus; assembly: GCF_029633865.1. Lineage (NCBI taxonomy): Eukaryota > Metazoa > Chordata > Actinopteri > Lampriformes > Lampridae > Lampris > Lampris incognitus. Next base: position 32,172,443 of record NC_079213.1, on the reverse strand, counting down.
CTGTGTCAGCAGTGCGCTTAAACCGACTCCAAAGATTAATCACAGGAAAACACATACAGCAGCGTGCACACAGGCACACTCTCTCACTGACACACACTGCATACAACGTGCATACACACACATGCACACACACGCACACAAACGGAAAAAAATCACGCATGCACACACAAACACACACACACACACACACGCATACCCACAGTTGTATATCTCGCTTTCCCAGCAGTTCAAAGTGTGGTTGGTTTGAAACAGATTAAAAACTGTCTATGAAGTGATGCATTGCAATTGTCATAGCAAGAGTGGGAGAGATCTTTTTTGCATAAAAATCCCCTCTTTCTTCCCACCGCTATCAGCAAAGAGATGGAGAACTCACTAATCCTGCTGTGGTCGCATTTGCATCGGTGGCAAATAAACAAAAGCAAACCATTTTTCATCTCCAGCTTCTATATTAAAAGGAGTTGGGAGGGGGAGGGGGGATGGAAGGAGATTGGGAGAGAGAGAACGAGAGAGAGGGCACCCAGGCAGACCCTATGGTGTCAGAGATATGCCAGGTGATGTTTGGTCTTGGTTAATGAAAACCGCTATGTCGTCTTCACCTCATCATTCTGTCCTCTCTGACTTGGGCTCCTCGGGCTGCCGTGGCAGATAACGGGACATTAGATGTGATCTGGGAAAATCAAAGGCTTATACATGATATACTCCGTTTCCGGTTGTGGGAAGATGGCGGCGTGAATTCGCATTTGCAGCGGCCTCACCCAGTGCCGGTGTGGGAAGATGGCGGCGCGAAGTTCTGTTCGCGGCGGCCTCACCCAGTGCCGTCCATGCGGTGTCTTTGTCCACATCCACGTCTGCGTCTAAGTTTATTTTGTCTTCGTTTCATGGCTGGGAGAGCTGGCGCTGGATTGGCGGGGAGCTTGGTCTGTTGTGTCCTGTGGGCCCAGGGGCCACGGCCCTGCCTGGAGCTGTGCCTCGAGGAGGAAACACTGAGGGCGGTCTGACAGGTCGTGGAAGCGGGGCAGGCTAAGCTAACTGCTAGCCCATGCAGACCAGCAGTTCCCACAGTCGTCCTGGCTGGTGTTCGCTCTCTGGGCAGTGGAATTTTTGGGCTGTGTTGTTAACTCTTTGTTTGTTTTTTTGCTTTGTTTTCTCTGTTTTTGCATACTTTTGATGGCGTCGTTTGTGGGAAATCTGGGACGTGCGTTTTTGTCTTCTGTGTCACACTGCTGTGGGCAGGGGGAAATGGAGTTTCGTTTCTTTTTTTGTACGCAAGTACATGAAAGAAATTACAAAGCTTGTTCCTGATCCCTGACGATAGCATAATACCTGGCAGTTGGGACGATTCAGCATGCCTTTAGTGTGTAAGCCCGTAGTCCAGTCCAGCGGTCCGACAACTCTCGTCTGCACTGCCAACTCAACGTCTGACATCGGCGCGTCATCGCCAGTAAAACCATTGCCGTCTCTTCAAGCTCTGAAAGAGTCACACCTGGTGTTGGCGGGGCTGGCGCGTGTGCGCACCCGTGTTGAAAACAATTTGCCGATTAGTTATGCCTAAATGCTCTGTCCCTTCCTCTTTCTTCCCCCTGACCTGTGTGAAAAGAGATTAGCTATTCAAGGCGGGCTCGGAGTGACAATCGCCACATCAGATCAATATTACTTATCTTTCCACCCTCTCTGCATTACCCTCCTGTAGTAATACACCTGCAGGAATCAGAGAGTGTGTGGTGATTAGATTAGACCTGTACTGTACACAAGCGCAAAGGCACACAGGCAAGTACACATGGCGATAAGGGAGACGCAGCCATGCTCCTGCCGTACCCGCCATTTGGAGAAGAGAGGATAAAGACTACAAGCCCGCGGTATGTGAGTTTTGTTGCTTTCTGTGGTGGCATGCTGCAAGGTTACTCTCTCTCTCTCTTTATCTGTCTCTCTCTCTCTCTCTCTCTCTCTCTCTCTCTTGCTCCCTGTGTCTCTCTGTTTCTGCTCCCTCCCATCTATCTACTTATCTCCCTCTTGCTCCCTTCCATCTACCCCCGATGCGTTTCATAAATGAAGCATCAAGGCTGTTGTCCTCGTTGTAGATTTGCTGAGGGGCTTATTAGCGGGAGCCATTCTTGCTCCTCCTCTCAGTCTTGTAAATAATTTAAATTCCCCTGCTGATGACAGAGGCTGGACACTTCCATAATTACAGTGTCAAGTGCGTCGGCCGATTCGGGGCCCGGCTGTGAAGTATGGCATGAACTGCACCTCGTCTACATAAAGAGCAGATGACCCCTGGTTACCTCTGGTGTGCGCTGTGTGGGACCGATACTGCAGGCTCCCCAAAATAGAGGGTGGTAGATTGGGTCTGTGATGACGATGACAGTGACTGACAGAAGAGCTAAAAATGACGACGCAGTGCCCGGATTGAAGATTAAAGTGACGTTACTAAAGGTTACGTTGATCATGATTTCAACGATGTTAAAGGTGATGATAACAAAGGGGCAGATGATGCTGATGAAGATGGTGATAGTGATGATGAAGGATACGTTCTCTGACAAGATGATGTGCTGAATTGATCACACCACGGCTTCGCTATGACAGTTAACTGTGTCACACTGTATAAACGTCACATTTGTGTGGGTGTGTGTGTGTGTGTGTGTGTGTGTGTGTGTGTGTGTGTGTGTGGCTATGCTGTTGGCTAGCGCGAGGAAGGACTAGCTTCCCTGCCTGCCTTACCGCCGACCTTGGCGCTTTATGGCTGCAGTAATGCGCCGCAGATGAGAAGCGCAAATCCACTGGAGATAATAGACAAATCATATTCACCAGGTGAGGGAATAAAAATCCCCAGACAAACAGAGACGGTCTTTGTGCGCTTGGCCACCCCTTTAAGGAACTGTAGTGTTGGTTGGTAATTATCCCTGCCCAAAGGCATATTCACAGAGAAAGCGAGGAAAGGGGGAAAAAAAAGAGAGAGGGGAAAAAAAGCCCATTTATATGATATATTTTCAGTTTTGTTGGAGAAGCTTTAATGCATAGATAGTGGAATCAGAATCTTTTCACCAATAATTAAATTTGTGTGTGTGTGTGTACACGCATGCCTCTGCATGCTTATGAGTGCATGCATTTGTTAAAGCTATACCGGGCTCTCTTCCCCCACTGCATTCCTCAACACAAACACATTGCTAATTGAAACTTGACTCTAATCGCTTAAGATACACAAGAATAAGGGACGTCGGGATTGGCGATTGCCTCGTGATCTGACAATACAGCAAAACACAATCACGGTGCGAGAGCTGAAAAAGGCGGGGATTCAGTTGCAGGCAAGAGACTTCATGCCTTGGCTTCGAATGAGAGATGGCATTAATAACTGTAAAAGCCTGGCGGCCGGGGACAACCTGTAAACATAGAATTCAACAACATCCATGATTAGTGGGGCAGAGAAGATTGAACTACTACTCAGTTATTTCTTGCAGTCCGACGCCTAACAAACCTCTTGTCAGTTGTGAGTGAATCTCTTCTACCGCATTAGAATGCCTAAATTCCAACACGGGGATCGCTGGTTCGAATCCCCGTGTTACCTTCGGCTTGGTCAGGTGTCCCTACAGACACAATTGGCCATTTCTGCAGGTGGGAGGCAGGATGTGTCCTGGTCGCTACACTAGCACCTCCTCTGGTCGGTCGGGGCGCCTGTTCTGGGGGAGAGGGAACTGGGGCGGGGGGGGCGGGGGGGGGATAGCATGATCATCTCACACACTACATCCCCCTGGTGAAACTCCTCACTGTCAGGTGAAGAGAGGGAGCTGGGGGGGGGGGGATAGCATGATCCGCTCACACGCTACATCCCCCTGGTGAAACTCCTCACTGTCGGATGAAAAGAAGCAGCTGGCGACACTGCATGTATGGGAGGAGGCATGTGGTAGTCTGCAGCCCTCCCTGGATCAGCAGAGGGGCTGGAGCAGCGACCAGGACAGCTCGGAAAATAGGGTAATTGGCCAAGTACAACTGGGGAGAAAAAGGGGGAAAAAAGAAGGCCTATATTTTTTTATTGTGGCCTGACTGAAGATTCGGCAGAGCAGTGTTTCACATCAAGTGTGACAATAACTATTAAGCACAGGCTTTGTTTAGTTAAGGTGTGACCTGGACACGTGTCACCGCAGCACCAGTATGTCAACTTCCTGTAGAAGAATATATATGAGTACATAGAGTCCAGGAGTTGTCTCAGTCATAAAGCAGGTTTGGAATGAGGCCATGGCTGGTCACCTGACTTGTCTGTCTTACCTATGGCCTGTTTTCCTCGTTCTGACCCCCAGGTAGACGGGTGGGACCGGCCTCGGTTGGGGCCTACGTGACTGGAGAAGCTGGAGGAATGTCAGGTATGGCTGGAAGCTCCTCCGTCACACAGTCCCGTGTTGCGCTCGTGTAAAACTTAACAAGGAAGGGGTGGGGTTGTGATGAACATATGATTGTGTGAAAGTGTGTGTGTGTGTGTGAATGTGTACATATGAGTGCATTGGAATTAATGTTTGTAATGTCTGAATCCATCATGAAGGAAATTAGAGATTCACCGATCAACTTTTTTTCAGTTCTGATCTGATTCCGATACCTGGATTTGGATATCTAATGATATCAATCGATACCAGAGTTCTTTTTATGAAATATTATTGTTATTATTAATATTTCTTTGATGTTTCCTGTTTTACATGCTGTAGAGCCCAGTCCAAACTATGGACCTGAGGCACTATAGGGCAGATGTCACTTGATTGACAGTACTCATTGTAATATGTGGGCTGTTGCGAGTAGGGCGATCTTCTAGACTGCATGGATGTTGATGTTGCCTGGGATACGGTTGGTGAACTTTTCCATTCCCTTCTTCATGAGTCCCAGAGCTCCGATGACCACTGGTGTTGTTTCGGTCGTCATACCCCACATCCTGTTGATTTCAATCTCCAGGGGCCTTGTGTATCTATCGTTACTATGGGCAGATTTGTTCGTACACACACATGGAATTTTTTAGCCCTCAAGAGTGTCTGACAGCCGGTAGCAACGCATGATGGCTATTTGTAATTCCTTCTTCCTAACCTCTATTGTACCCCTTGCAATGAGCAGTCCCCCAGGCCTGCAGAGACATTAGAGTTAGCCAATTGCTGTCTAAATTCAGGGATTACCAAGGTTCTACACTGGTCTCTGAGACAAACTTCAGGGCTGAAAAATCCCATGGGTGTGTAAGAACAAATTTGGCCATAGTAACGACTGATACATGAGGCCCCTGGTCTTTGTACTTGGTCAGCTTCTCTGACTTTCACTGATGTGTGTTTTTTCCGGATGGTATTGCCATGTCGACGAGCATGCACCTCTTTTCCTTCCTGTCCTTGATAATGATTATTATTATTATTATTATCGTCATCATTATAATTATTATTGTTGTTATTGTTATGTGTAAGGTTATATGAGGCTATAGTAAATCATATGGCACTCGTTATTAAAAGAGAAAAAAAAACTATACAAAAGTGCATTAAATTTGAATTTATTCCAAAGCAATTTATTTGAACTGTAGTTTAAGTAGGTGTCACATACAAACAGATGTAGGAGTGCAAATTGTGCAAATTAAGAGTCAAAATGTGCTTTCCTCTTCAAATTATCAAAAAAAAAAAATATATATATACTCACCGGCCACTTTATTAGGCACACCTGTCCAACTGCTCGTTAACGCAAATTTCTAATCAGCCAATCACATGGCAGCAACTCAATGCATTTAGGCATGTAGACATGGTCAAGACGATCTGCTGCAGTTCAAACCGAGCATCAGAATGGGGAAGAAAGGTGATTTAAGTGACTTTGAACGTGGCATGGTTGTTGGTGCCAGACGGGCTGGTCTGAATATTTCAGAAACTGCTGATCTACTGGGATTTTCACGCACAACCATCTCTAGGGTTTACAGAGAATGGTCCGAAAAAGAGAAAATATCCAGTGAGCGGCAGTTCTGTGGGCGAAAATGCCTTGTTGATGCCAGAGGTCAGAGGAGAATGGCCAGACTGGTTCAAGCTGATAGAAAGGCAACAGTAACTCAAATAACCACTCATTACAACCGAGGTATGCAGAAGAGCATCTCTGAATGCACAACACGTCGAACCTTGAGGCAGATGGGCTACAGCAGCAGAAGACCACACCGGGTGCCACTCCTGTCAGCTAAGAACAGGAAACTGAGGCTACAATTCGCACAGGCTCACCAAAATTGGACAATAGAAGATTGGAAAAACGTTGCCTGGTCTGATGAGTCTCGATTTCTGCTGCGACATTCGGATGGTAGGGTCAGAATTTGGCGTCAACAACATGAAAGCATGGATCCATCCTGCCTTGTATCAACGGTTCAGGCTGGTGGTGGTGGTGTAATGGTGTGGGGAATATCTTCTTGGCACACTTTGGGCCCCTTAGTACCAATTGAGCATCGTGTCAACGCCACAGCCTACCTGAGTATTGTTGCTGACCATGTCCATCCCTTTATGACCACAGTGTTCCCATCTTCTGATGGCTACTTCCAGCAGGATAACGCGCCATGTCATAAAGCTCGAATGATCTCAGACAGGTTTCTTGAACATGACAATGAGTTCACTGTACTCAAATGGCCTCCACAGTCACCAGATCTCAATCCAATAGAGCACCGTTGGGATGTGGTGGAACGGGAGATTCGCATCATGGATGTGCAGCCGACAAATCTGCAGCAACTGCGTGATGCTATCATGTCAATATGGACCAAACTCTCTGAGGAATGTTTCCAGTACCTTGTTGAATCTATGCCACGAAGAATTAAGGCAGTTCTGAAGGCAAAAAGGGGGTCCAACCCAGTACTAGCAAGGTGTACCTAATAAAGTGGCCAGTGAGTGTATTTTTTTTTTTTTACAAAAACACCTATCCTGTAGTCATTTCATGTTAAAATGTAAGAAAGATTTATATTTTTGGTTGGTGAAAGAAATAAAACAACGGTGACTAAGTGGGGATCTGTAAAACCAGCAGGAAGCATGTTGCTCCTGACTGACCTGGTGTGAAGGTGTCTGGTGATAAACAGCCTGTCTGGCAGCACTGCCCCTGTTCCCTGCAACCTTTACCCATGTGTACTGTCTGCTGTCAGAATTTTTTAATCTCCCAGCATCAATTAAATCAAACTGTGATAATAACCTGGATAAAGTGATGGAAATTATAAATGTGGTTCTTCTCTTGTCCTGTCCTGTCACAGTCTGCTGCCGCCTCCTCCCGGCACTGCCTGCCCGGGCTCGGCTGCAGCAGCTGCAGGGGAGGTTACGAATGTGGCAACGCAACTAACTGCACACACCCTGGTTCCCTGTGATAGAGTTACTACATCATCTATGGCCATTTTATCTTTCTCCGAATTGCCGTGGCGTTTAGGAGACTCCAGCTGTACTTTTTTTTGTGATTTTGATATACTCTGTTGATCCTGAAGAGAAGTTCTTCTCTGGATTTGACCCATTCTAGCTGTGCAGCTAGCAGCAGTGGGAAGCCACCGTGCAGCACCCGGGGACCAACTCCAGTTGGTCTTGTCATGCCTCAGTCAGGGGTACAGACAGGAGTATTAACCCTAACACACATGTCTTTTTGATGGTGGGGGAAACCGGAACACCCAGAGAAAACCCACCGCAGACACGGGGAGAACATGCAAACTCCACACAGAGGATGACCTGGGATGGCCCCCAAGGTTGGACAACCCCGGGATTCGAACCCAGGACCTTCTTGCTGTGAGGCAACAGCGCTAACCACTGGGCTACCGTGCCATACATTTTGTGGCGTTTCCCTTGTTTTCCCACGTCCACCGGCCTCATTACTCCCCCTGCTTCAGCTGCCTGGTTGGTGGCTTCCACATCCTCTGCTTCCTGCTCTCTATGCGGGCAAGCAAAGCACTTGTGGCTCACGTTCTTGTACTCAAAACTCTTCGTACTACCTGGCTATGGGCTTGAAATTGCATTACATATTTGTAATTCATAAAAACATGAGACGACGGAATCTGGATCAGTCCTGGATCGGTAATGCCAGTCAGATATCCAATAAGTGAATTACATCACCCGATGCTGATATTGGATCAGATCGCCAACTCCAAAGGGACTATATCTAAATCGAACCTCCAGAAAGCTGTGCATTAGGACTTCCCGTCTGATTCAGTCATATGTGACTCATTTGCATTAGAGTCTTGACATCAGCGTATGTCAGGTCGCTCTGCTAGACAGTGAGACTTCTCATAAGTCCTACTTCCGTCACATTTCTAACCAACTTACTGAAAGCTTGGCAACACTTCTTAACCTGGCTGCCTATTTGGCTATAACACCATATACCACTAGGACAGACAACCATGGTGTATACTACTCTGGTAGTACAGTATTATGTGTATGTATGTGAGCAGTTGTGCAGAGAAGACCTACAATGATATTACGTTTTCCTATTCATGAGCCTCTGACCTCTTGCTTTTTGACGTGTATAAAGACAGATGGCTGTCGTTTTTCTAATTTTCTAACCTATTTGCATATTTAGATATGGAGAGAATCAGGATCATCAGGAATCAGGAACAATTTATTGTCATTTCCATCATGTACTTGCGTACACAAATGAATCAAAATGTTGTTTCTCCCAGCCCACAGCAGTGCAACACAAAAGATAAAAACACATATCCAAAATATCCAAAAATGACACCACCAAAAACATAAAAAACAGAGAGAACAAAAAACAGCAACACACAAACAGTTAACAACTGTCCCTTCAGTGCAACACAGTCCAAAAATTCCACTTTCCAGAGAGCGAACACCAGCCAGGATAACTGCCGGTCTGCATGGGCTAGCAGTTAGCTTAGCCTGCCCCGCTTCCGCGTCCTGTCAGACCGCCCTCGGTGTTTCCTCTTTGGGCGCAGCTCCAGGCAGGGCTGTGGTCCCTGGGCCCACTGGACACAGCAGACCAAGCTCCCCCAGCCGATCCAACGCCAGCTCTCCCAGCCAGACACCCTCGACACACCTCCCCGCACTCCACACGATGACACAGACGCAGACAAAAACACTGCACAGTCGGCGTTAGGCGAGGCCACCGCCAGCCCGCTTCGGTGTTTCCTCCCGGGCGCAGCTCCGAGTAGGGCCATGGTCCCTGGGCCTACAGGATGCAGCAGACCAAGCTCTCTCAGCCATTAAACCAAATAAAAAAAAACACCAAAGCTCAAAATAAAAACTTCCCACGATGACACAAACTTAGAGTTAGACATGGACCAAGCACTGCATAGTGGCTACAGGGTGAAGCCTTTGCAATTGTGAGTTCACGCAGCCATCTTCCCACACCTTATCTTATATAATATCTTAGAAATTCTTAGATATGCCCAGAACATTGTGTGTATGTCCTTTGTGTCCTTTCTGATGTTTTCCACAGAGAGAAATTCCTTGTTTGTGTGAACTTGCTTGGTTCATGGTAAAATGTGAGCTCTTATCTCTTTATGAGGAGACCCTCCTGTCTGCCAATATTTCTATCGATTCATTTAACACATGCAATTAGGAGAGACTTGAACGTGAGCGGACAGATACAGCAGCGAACACATGGACCTGTAACTCAAACCCATGTTAAATGCTCTACTAGAGATTTTTTTTGGGGGGGGGGGGGACAACTTTCTGAATAACTCGGCTGACTTTTTTTTGACAAAGTGAGCGAGAGGCAGAATAAGGCATACCATGTTAGAAAGAGAAACTGAGATTGAGGAGGGTAGACATAATGGAGATGAGAGGAAAGAGGGGAAAGGGAGTAGGGGTTAAAAAGTGTGTGAGTGGGGGGGGGGGTCAGAGAGGTAGAGGAAGGGTGTCAGAATGGAACGGGCTCAAGGAGCAGTTAGAGAAAATAAACAGATGGGAGCTTTGAGGATATTCTATCTGAAGCTTAGTCCTGTTGAGTATAAATATGGTGACGGGTAAGCCATGTAAATAGGCCTGTGTTTACCTGTCTGCGCGGCCCTAAATTAATCACCCACGCTGCCGCTAGCCGCTGGGGAGGGGAGGTGGGCTGAGGGGAGTTAGGAGTGTAAACACCACTAAAAGCTACTGGTTGGCACCATTTTGTTTTGGTTAGGATACAGAGTGAGTGATTAGGTTCTTCTGCCATGATGAAGGGGTGGCAGGAGTGATGGAGGACCAGTATGTGTGTGTGTGTGCGTGTGTGTGTGTGTGTCTGTGTCTGTGTCTGTGTGTGTGTCTGTGTCTGTGTCTGTGTGTGTGTCTGTGTCTTTGCATGTCTGTACATCTGTCCTGGTGTCCTCGTCTGGGTATGCATGTATGTCTGAACGAGTGTGACTGCATCCTGGTAGACTGTTGTAGCTCACGCTGGGAGGCCACTCAAGTCGCCATTGTGCTGCGCCTCTGTTGATAGAATAAGAGGGCCGATAAGATTGGCTCAGTGAAAGGGAAGGCCGTCGGGGTCATGCAGTTTGTTCTGGATTTCCATTGTGCGATTTGGCAACGAGACGCCTTTCATTTCAGTCATTAGAAATGTGACTGGGATCAGTCGGGCTTTCAGGTACAGAAAGGGAGCAGCGTTTGGATTAGCGGGTCTGTGTAACCGCAGTGGGATAGACTCTAAACGAGCCTTATTATCATACCATTTCTCATACCTGGAACGATTAACGGATTTTTTTCCCCCCTCCATCTTGTTTCAAGGGTGGAAATAGTTTAATTTAATATATGCTTGGTGTTTAATCATAAGCCCCACTTTCTGAGGCTATGGGGAATGATATTAGCGGTTGCGTGGATCACAGGCCGCGGCGATGGCATTTGGCTCTTTGATTTTTGCAAATTCCAATTCCTTTAGGTCTATTTTATGCCCGCACTTCAGAGGGAAGCGATAGCGGCTGCCGGAGTCATCAAGAACCACCTCTGAGACAGGGAAAGAAGACCGGGGAATAAACAGAAATGGCCCCATCCCTCATTATCTGTCAGCAGGAGGGGGACGCTCCAGCACCGGCCCGCAGACCCGTGCCCAGCCACACGCGGGCATGTAAAACACACACGTGTTTCCAGACGGACAGACGGATCTGTTCGCCCATACACCCTTTGCTTCCGGTGTGGGAAGATGGCGGCACGAACTCACGTTTGCAGTGGCTTCACCCAGTACCGACTATGCAGCGTCATTGCCCACGTCTACACCGAAGTTTGTCATCAAGTGAAATTTTTTGTTTTGATCTTCGATTTTTTTTTCGGTTTAATGGCTGGGAGAGCTTTTTTCCCCTTGGACATTGTTTTTTTGTTGTTGTCTGTGTTAGTTTGGGTTTGAATGTGTGTGTGTGTGTGTGTGTGTGTGTGTGTGTGTGTTGGCCCTGTGTGGTGGCCCGGCGGCCTGTCCAGGGTGTCTCCCCGCCTGCCGCCCAATGACTGCTGGGATAGGCTCCAGCATCCCCGTGACCCTGAGAGCAGGATAAGCGGTTCGGCTAATGGATGGACGGATGGCAGGGAGAGCTGGCGTCGGATCGGCTGAGAGAGCTCGGTCTGCTGCGTCCTGTGGGCCCAGGGACCACGGCCCTGATTGGAGCTGCGCCCGAGAGGAAATGCCGAGGCGGTCCGGCGGCGGCCTCGCCTAGCGTCGACTGTACAGTGTTTTTGTCTGTGTCTGCGTTTGTGTCGCCGTGTGGCGTGGCGGTGGAGGTGTGTCGAAGGTGTCTGGCTGGGAGAGCTGGTGCTGGACCGGCTGGGAGAGCCAGGTCTGCCGGGTCCGATGGGCCCAAGGACCACGGCCCTGCCCGGAGCTGCTCCTGGGGAGGAGTATATGTACAAGTACATGACAGAAGTGACAATAAATTGTTCCTGATTCTTGACTCGCGTCTGCTCAGAGACTCCACCTTGATGTGCCTGACGGAATTGAGAAGCTCCCCGTCTTACGGCAGCGGGCAACCTTTCGACAACCCGAGTTGAACAAACGCGGCGTCTTGTTTTAAGGCCTCATAAACTCAGTTGGCCAAGTAATTCCCGTGTTAATGCAAACTTTTGGGCTTCTTTGACTAGGGTATTGTGTGAGCAGGGAAGAATGGCTGTTACAGCGAGTTAGAGAAAGTAAAGCCTTTTAGGCTCTGCTGACATGTTTGTCTCGAGCTAATTCCTCTCCACGCCGCGACATCCACGACCCACAGAGTCAAATGGCTCTGTCACACCTCCCTTTTTCCTCCCTTCTCGCCAGTCTGCGCCTTCACTCTCACAAGAGAAGGCCAAAGGGTTTTCCTTGGTTCCTCTAGTGTGAAATGCGAACTGTCAGTGTGAGAAGAGGGCAAGGACGGGAGCTTACAGGGGAGCCATCAGTGAAGATGATGAGAGGGTGGGGGACAGAGAAAGAGTCTCCCTTCATTGTATCTCAATAACTTTGAAAAGGAAACTAATCCATTCTGCACTTAATTGCATGCCACCTCCCTCGATGTGTCCCCCCCTCCCCCCTTCCCATCTTTGCACAATGCAGGAGAGGCAATATTTAAACAGTCTCCCTGAGATTCCCATTTCAAATACCCTAATGAGTTTTTAAAGAACATAATGGTCTATATTATACTATACTGTTAATGCAGGAGCAGGAGAAGAAAAAACTTTCCTGTTGAAATGAGGTTTGTCTTTTCAGGGATCGGGGCTGAAATATTAAGTGTTGTGTGTGTGTGTGTGTGTCTGTGTCTGTGTCTGTGTGTGTGTGTCTGTGTGAAAAAGTGAAAACCCCGTGTGAAGGAGACATGAGACGTGCTCCTGCGAGGGGAGACGGCGCTCCGAGGATTGAGGTCTAATTCCTGCTGTTCTTTCATTGAGACTTGGCAGTCCAACAGATTGATTGGGACTTTTAATTACACAGCCGTAATTATGGACAAGATCTTTCGCTTGAAAAGAAAGAATTAAAATTCATTTTGCTTGCCTAATTATCAAAGCTCATCCCGCTGTGTGTGTGTGTGTGTGTGTGTATGTGTGTGTGTGTGTGTGCGCACCCTAGCCGGAACCCGGTACCGGTGGGAATGAGGAACCCTGGATCACAGATCTTCGGTAATTAAGGCAAAAAGGTTACTTTGCAAAATAAAAGATGTCGCGTTTATTTGGGAAGAGAAAAGAGGGAAAAAATTCCTCTGATTGGGAGAAAAAAAAATCTGATTCGGTTCTTTCATTTCTCTAATTTTGCTTCCCCCTATCAGCGCTCACGAATTATACATTCCATATTCGTCGGCCTTTGTCACCAGAGGCCGGAGAAGTGCAGCCCGGCGGGGGGTAATTGGGTTGAGTTTCTTTTCTCGTTCTTTTCCTGCCTTCTCCATCTTTGAATAAGTTCGACAGGCCCGGCGGACTTTGTCCAGTCGAACATCTGCTGCTGACACGCAAGCGTAGTCGTGGGGTACTTGTGATTTTTACATTACATGGCATTAGCCGTACTGGGTTTAAGGGGAAACCAATACAGGAATCATTTTATGGTGTGAGGGCGGGAGCGGCGGTTTGAGCTCAGGAGTCAATCTGGGGACTGGCGATGATGGCGGTGGAGTTAGGGGTTGGCAGGCCTGATTAGACCGTCTTAGGCAGGGGCAGTCATATATGTGCTATTTCGCTGATGGGCCGGGAATCTGGATTTCCTGCTCCAGTGCGCTCGCATAGCTAAACCCATCCAACCGAGGAGCTAGGCAAAGTGGAGAAGGTGATTTCCTCCTTCTCCTACACACACACACACCAAAGCCCATACATGCATGCATGCACACACACACACAACAAAGCCCATACATGCATGCACGCACACACATGCACACACACACACACACACACACACACATGTCAAATAGTCTATGAGGCTTTAAGTGTGTGTGCGTGTGTGTGTGCCGCAAAGACCAAAAGTGTATTCCGTGAACGATTCTGCAGAAAAGATGAAATGCAAGTGCAAACCCTGCAGTGTGTTTTATATTCTTATCTTGTGTTATTTATTTGCGTTATTTTCCATCTTTAAAAATCAGTGGCACTGCAGAAATGTGAGCAGTGGCAGAGCGTGAGCCTGTGGTCACCCACAGGTACTTCACCCACCTCTGCCCCCCCCCCCCCCCCCTGTCTCCGTCCTCTTTCAGTCTGTCTGTCTGTCTGTCATCTGAGCTGCCTACCTGTATCCAAGACGCTGCAGTCCCTTGACCATTTAGCAGGGACACAATTACGCAATTGTGCGAGCAGACAAATGCCGTGTAGGACAGTTGGGGATGGTGGAGGTGGGGTAATGCAATCCCCCCCCCCCTCCATCCACCATCCACCTCCCCGCGGTCTTCATCTCTCCCCTCTCTCATCCCAGGCTTGTCCATCTTGGCCTGGGGAACAGTGGGGAAGCTGTGTGAGTCGGTGGAGCGGAGGCTCTTCCCAACAATTACCTTCAATTACGGCTCACTGCAGTGTGGCCTAGTGAAAGGCTTAGCCATTAGGACGCTCGCTCTCTCTCCCTCCCTCCCCCGCTCTCTCGCTCTCTCTCTCGTGCTCTCGCTCCCCCACCTTGCTCTGTTCTGGAGTCTGGCCAGGTTCCATGTGAAAATGACCCAAATAGCCCCCTGCTCACTTTACATGCCCACCGGCTCACTTTACATGAGCCAACCCCGACCAGAATAACTCACCCGGCACTCTGTTAATTCACATCCTTTCACTCCTTTCTTTTTTTGGCTTTCAATTCTCTATCCTGCTCTCTCTCTTTCTCTTGCTCTCTGTCTATTTCTCTCTCTCATTCCTGTCTTCCTTCACCTGGTGTCTTCCTTTTACCCCCCACCCCCCCTCCTTCACAGTCCTCTCTTCTCGGCTTCTCCACTGGGGACTCGATGCTGTTTGTAGTGGCGGGAGAGTTCAGGGCCACAGCAAACAATGAGTACCTTGAGACGGGCCCTTCCCCGGTGGCTTTGCATGAAGTCTGGCAGATAACTGGGCAGCACATCTGCCCAGGACGAGTCAGCTGGACCTCTTATTTCACGCAAATGTTGGTGGGGTTGTTAACAGTGTGTGTGTGTGTGTGTGTGTGTGTGTCAGAGCGGAGGGTACCTAATCCATCTGGTTACTGTATCCACTCGACTCGCTGTTGTCCCTCTTATCTGATCACCTCAGCAGGCCAGGTGCGAACACGCAGGCCCTTATCTCCAGGTGTTGTATTTCTAGTCCAGAGATAATTAGCATAGTGTTTGTCCTAAACCCGCTGTGCTGTACACATATCTTATTTACCGCCGGTACCCAGCACCAAAGCCCAGCACAATACAATGTGTGTAAGCCCTGTCTGAGCCCAGGATGGAGAGTCCTACCGCTGTGCCGGCTCTTTCTGGGCCCGTGGACAGGGGTCCGGCTCAGAGCGGGACGGCGGTGTCTGGGATCACACTTCTCTGTTACAGAGGGGGGATGACCACAGCCCAAAACCAGCCCACCATCCCTCACCCCACCCCCTCCGCCCGCCTGCCTGCCTGCCTGCATGCCCAGGAAACCCCTCCAGGGCTCCCCAAGCCACATCCAAACCTGGGCACCACCGCCGCTGCCGTTTGTGCCTCTCTCTTTCAAAGCCAGCCAAGACTTTCTCCTCTCCTCTCCTTCCCTCGCTCCTCTCTTCTCGCTCTCAGCCGAGAGGCTCCCCTGCCACCTGGCACAGTGGCTCAGCTCATTGCTTTATGTACGTTTGTGTGTCTGTGTGTGTATGTGTCATTGTGTTTGTACTATATAAGGGTGTGTGTGTGTGCGTGTGTGTGTGTCTTACAGTATTTTCCTGTCCCTTTGTTTGAGAATTGTTTGAGTGTGTGTGTGTGTGTGTGTGTGTGTGTGTGTGTGTGTGTGTGTGTGTGTGTGTGTGTGTGTGTGTGTGTGTGTGTGTGTGTGTGTGAGCATGTGTGATTTTGTGTGAGTGTGTGTGTTTGTGCAAGATCCCCATGCTACTCAGCACCAGAGGCCATTCTAAAACGTGTCAGTGGTTTTGGCTCTGCGGTCCCCGCGACACGTTTTGTTTTCAGCACCGCTAGCATGGGCGGCTTACCTCTCAGCCAGAGACGGCCAAGCAGGCTCACTCCCTGGACAAATACCCCAGTCCTGCCCCCCCCCCCCCACACACACACACACACATGCCACAAGCATCACACCGCCGCCATCATTCTCCAGGCCTGCAGAAACACGGTAACGGAATACTAGCACACATCCCACTTTCTCCTCGAGTCGATAAATCTATTTGGGAGTGTGTGTATGCGTAGGCATGTGCCTGTGTGTGTGTGTGTGTGTGTGTGTGTGTGTGCGCCTGTGTATATGTGTGTGTGTGTGAGAGAGAGAGAGAGAGAGAGAGAGAGAGAGAGAGAGAGAGAGAGAGAGAGAGAGAGAGAGAGAGAGAGAGGTATTGTAATGAGTTGTTTGCTCACCAGAAAAGAGAATAAAAAGTGTGTGTCTGGACAGAGGTGTGACTGTTGCACTTGGGATTCGGCATCTTCGGGGAACAGAGGGCAGGCCGGAGGGTGCCGCGTGGGGATTTTCCTTTTTCCTTTTTTTTTTTCCCTTTTCCAATTTATCTCACTGACTGCAACTGTCCAAACATCTCAGCCGTAGAATACAGTAGATGAATTGTCTCCGCCGATGCAGCCAATCGAGAGGGTGATATCAAATATGAGATGACGCCGCCCGTCTTCTTTCAACTCGGTCCCATCACTGGCGCGGGGCTCACGCCTGTCAGCGGCCTGATTTACCGCTGTTTTCCCTGAGCCGCCGTAATGAGTGTGTTTATACAGAGCCAGAGAAGCCTCCCACACACACTGCACCACACAACGTTCATTCTCACCCAGAGAGTACACACACACACACACACACGCACAAACGCGCGCACGTGCGCAAACAAGCCCATCAGTCCATGTGCTGCAGAGGAGGGAACAGTTAAGGTGTCTAGACACAGGTCATAAATCACACACTTTACATTAATGAAACTAATGACAACACCTGCCAGTCGGTTGTGTGTGTGTGTGTGGTGTGTTTGTGTGAGGCTCATAAGAGGCAGACAGCATAAACTAACACGAAGCCACGCTGCCTGCAACGCTCACATCGCATAACAATCCCTGTGTGACGTCACACAAGGCTTTTATTGTCCTGTGGGTGGAGCGGGATGTGCGCTGCACCACAACCTGTCACTGCCACAGCCTGAGTCACCTACTGTACACATGTCCCCTGAGGTTCTACACACACACACACACACACACACACACACACACACACACACACACGACACCCTGTTGGCCAGGTGAATGTAGATGTTACACATTCCTCTGGGAAGGTTGGTTCGAGCGAGTGTTTGTGTGTTGAAATATCATCTTAAGTGTTACAACACACACCGAGGTGGCTGCACGCTGCCAATCCATACACAGCGGGGGGGAGTTCAGCCTCAAAATTCGACACGGTCGTTTGAAATCTGTGCGAGTCTCCTTGTGTGTCTGCGTCGTCTTTTGTGTTGCTGGTCCCATTCCAGGCTCTTTCTGACACACACGGTGATTTTTGCGGTTTGTGATAAGCAGCGAGTCAGGAAAGAGGAGATGAAATCTGTTCTCTCTCTCTTCCTATGTGTGCTGTTGTTTCAGCCATGTCAGATAGTGTAAACACACTGCAGCACAGCCGCCACAACGCAGGGGGTTATCAGATCCGTAATTGTGCGTGTCTCTTCTGAGAGAGCATGCCGTTGATTCTTTGGGTAATATCTACAAACACAATCCGCAGTCGACTCGATGTGCTTAAACTGGCTCCTCCGACCCCGCGTGTGGGTGTCTGTGCACGTGTGCAGACGTACAGCACACACACGTTCTTAATGAGCACGTTGCATCTGTTATCTCTTGGTGTGTGTGTGTGTGCACGTGCGCGCATGCATGCACGCCTGCGTGGAAGAAGGAGCATGTGCAGCGCATGCATCACATGGTCCCGATAAGATTTGAGTTGTTTTTCTAATTAAAAGTTGCTGGAATTGTGATCATTATTTTCTCCTCCATTAAATGATACAGCCTGCAACAACAGTAAGGTCTAATCAGTTTGTAATTAATGCTGCTGAACCCCCCCCCCCTTCCCCCTGTGGAAACAACACAGGCTACTATGTGGTCTGTGCTGCAAGGTAGGCCCATCAGTGTGTCAGCGATGGATCCAGTCAGATGCCAGATAACGGTACGCTGCGTTCCCTCCTGAAACATGTTGTACGCACGTAGGTTTCCGTGATTTCTGTGGTGTAGATGAGCGCTCGCTTACTCAAATCTGTAAGTCCCTCATGGAAAACGTGCACGGGCGCCGGCCCACTGTATTCTTTGGCGTTTAAAGTGCCCATCTGAAAGATCCCGGTTACGGAGACGTCCGGGTAGCATAGCGGATTATTCTGTCGCCTACCAACATGGGAATCGCTAGTTTGAATCCCCGCGTTACCTCCAGCTTGGTCGGGCGTCCCTACAGACACAATTTGCCATGTCTGTGGGTGGGAAGCCGGATGTAGGTATGTGTCCTGGCCGCTGCACTAGCGCCTCCTCTGGTTGGTTGGGGTTGCCTGTTCGGGGGGGGAGGGCGAACTGGGGGGAATAGCGTGATCCTCCCATGCGCTACGTCCCCCTGGCGAAACTCCTCACTGTCAGGTGAAAGGAAGCGGCTGGTGACGCCACGTGTACGGGAGGAGGCATGTGGTAGTCTGCAGCCCTCCCCGGATCAGCAGAGGGGGTGGAGCAGCGATCGGGACGGCTCGGAAGAGCGGGGTAATTGGCAGGATACTATTGGGGAGAAAAGGGGGGGGAATCCAAACAAAAAGAAAACTCCATTTTGGGGGGTGTCCCGGTGGCTCACCTGTTAGAGCAGGGTACGTACCACATAAGGCTGAATCCTTACCACAGCGGCCTGGGTTCAAATCTGGCCCGGGCCCTTTGCTGCATGTGATCCCCTCTCTCCCTCCCTGCCTTTCCTGTCTCTCTCTCTCTCTCTCTCTCTCTCTCTCTCTCTCTCTCGACTATCACTATCCAATAAAGGCGGGAAAAAAATCTAATAAAACAAAACTCCATTTTGTGATCAATAGCTGTTCCTGGAGTGATTTTCTCTTTTTTTGGGGGGGGGGGGGTTCCTCTTCCTACCATTGGCGGACGTACTTTGGACACATTTTGAACCTGAACTCTTCAGAATAATAAGTGGTTCCAAGTCAATAATGACTTTTTTCCCCCAGTACAGTGCAATCATGTTATACAAGTACACACATGCTCTTTTTACACTCTTTCTAACCCTCATGAACACGTGTACACACACACACACACACACACACACACACACACACACACACAGTCTGTCATTTAGTCAGTCAGTCAGTCAGCCTGCGGATAAAGATCTGGGATGAGCTCAGGTGATTACACTCTTTAGGCCGCTGCTAATTGCAAGGTCTGTGCACTAAGCACTGTAAGAGTATTAATTAAAGCAGCCATTAATCAAGGCCTTTGGCACGGGAACGACAGAACGAGGAGGAGAAAGGCAGAAAAATAAGAACGGAAGATCCCTGCTTTTCTCTCCGTCTCTTTGTGTGTGTGTGTGTGTGTGTGTGTGTGTGTGTGTGTGTGTGTGTGTGTGTGTGTGTGTGTGTGTGTGTGTGTGTGTGTGTGTGTGTGTGTGTGTGTGTGTGTGTGTGTGTGTGTGTTTGTGTTCTGCTCAGAAACAACTCCAGGTCCCTGCAGTCTTGAAGCGGGTGGGGAAAGAGATGGTAGATATGAGGGTAACGTCAGATTGGAACGAACAAGGCGGTCATTTTAACGCTTTTGGATTTTCCAAGTTTAATAAACTTGTGGGAAAAAAAAGAAGATAGAGACCTGCCGCTCCCCGAATGCTCTTAAAATTGCATATATTTGCATTAAAATGAGTTTTAGATCAGTCGCATAAAAAAAAGTTACGATAAGATCTACCTAAAATGACCATGAGCAGCTTGTAATTTGCACGTCACCGTGCGCGTCATGTCACTATTGGTGACGTGTGTTGGTGGCGTCATTTCCTTCGTGAAGTTCGTTGCTCTGTTCTAGAAACACACCAGCATCCTCCAGTGCAGAGAAATAGTCTACACTTGGTTTTTGATTATTTCCAACATGTCTGGTTACAGACGCCGTTACAGACGCACCATGACTACCCCCGAGGCGTTGCAGTATTTACAGTCGTTGGACAGCGGCCATTTTAAATTGTTTGAAAAATAGTATTAAAGTTGTTAAAATGTTAATTTTGGTGTCGGTTAGTTTCATAACAGACATACTAACATGTGCAATGCATTAATATCTCAGTTGGGTATTTATCTTGACAGAATATAGAGTTTAAAAACTGGCGGTCATTTTGACCTCCCATGGTCGTTTCAGGT
The DNA here is from genome assembly GCF_029633865.1 of Lampris incognitus. NCBI lineage: Eukaryota > Metazoa > Chordata > Actinopteri > Lampriformes > Lampridae > Lampris > Lampris incognitus. Next base: position 32,152,133 of record NC_079213.1, on the reverse strand, counting down.
AGGAGTGAAATCCCGGTCGTTCTGGTGTTCAGTTCATCCCACATGGACACGGAGACACATGAAAAAAGTGCGTGGGTATTAAAGGGACAGTCCGCAGTTGACATGCACAGTGGCTCTCCTTCTCCCCTCTGCAGTTTTGGTCAGGCGTTGTAAAGGTCGTCTGCTTTATTGCTTGTGATGAGAATACAAGTCAGTGCTGCGTTGCTTTCATTCCCCTGCCAGGCTTTCAGCTGTCTCCGTTTCTCAAACAAATTCATGATGCTGTTGACCCCACGGTGAGGCATGTCATGTTTCTTGTTGCCGGTGGAGCGCTTCCCACACGGCATCCGATGTGGGCCACTTCAGGCCTTCAGGCAATGATGCGGCACTGATGGCCCTGACAAAATGGATGTAACCCTGACGTGGCCCGTGGGGTAAATGTTGAATATGGCCGAAATATCACAAAACAATTATGGGCCATCTTTGGCAAATATGTGGCACATGCGGTATTGCTATGGCTTGGTTTTGGCCCAGATCTGGCAAACAGGAGCGGGCCGCCCAAGTGCCATCATTCCACATGGTATGTGGGCCGGATGAAGTGTCGGGTGTGAGACGGGTCTGGGCCACAGCAGTTTTGCTATCTGGGTTGTGCTGTTGCATAGCCATGGTGGTGCATGCTTTTAATGAACAAGTTGTCTTTAAACTTTCATGCTGCTGATTCGGTTCACTTGACATTTTTCTGCCGCTCGCAGCTAACGTACAGTCACTGGCGGTGGTTTTAGTAGTGACTTAACAACACTTGCCGGGCGAGCGAGGCTTTTGTCATCTGTTTATTCGCTTTCCTCTTATTTTCACAAAGTAATCCCACCTGAAGTAGCAATGAATATAGAATAACTTGTACGCACACATTACATGTACTTGATTTTTCAGTGGAAACAAATGAAGCGCCGCGGCCTTTAAGAAATCCCCATGAACTGACCAAACACAGTTTTGTTTGGTTATGTAAAATGTTCATATCCTCTGCTGTATTCATGGTTCCTGAGGACCTCCTCCACCACCACCACCACCACCACCTCAACTTAGGGACGGAAAATTATACACTGCTTCTTATTAAAGCTCCGATTATTGCCCAAAGCCTTAATTTATACATATGCATGTAGTTAAGCTTTAAATATGCAGGAAAGTGAAGGGAAGTGCAGGAGTGAAATCCTATTATACCCTACCTGTTCAGATGTAGAGCAGTAAGCCCTCTGACTCGCAGCAGAATGGGGCTGCAGAGACAAAAGGCATCAGTGCTAAGCGACCGAGTTGATTTTAATCGTGCACTCTTAAAGAGAGAAAGGGGTGAAAGGAAAAATAACATCTGAAAACCAATTCGCCGAACAAAGGCCCGGGTGTACCCGCGCCGCGAGATCGAAGTGGGGGAGAGCGCGGGCGAAAGAATGAAAGGAAAGAAATAGGGGTTTTATCAAGGTGTTGAGATGGAGGATCAGGGGTTGGGGTTGGCAGAAGAGAGAAGTGGTGCTGAGGGGTTGAGAGGCGGGGGTGGGGAGGAGTGAACGACGAGAGTTAAAAACTCCCTTTCGTCAGCTCGGGCTATTTAACTTCTATCAGTCTCTCTCCATCTCCTCCCGAAATCGGAGGAAACCATTTTCATGTCCATCCTCACTTGGTTCTTCTCTGTGCGTACCGGACTGCCGCCAGTCGCTGTGGATCCCAGTCATTTTCAGAAAGGCTCCTAACGGGCTGGCAGATGATGCTCAATTTGTAGTATGTCTGAAAGTAAAAGGGGCTGTGAGAGACGGGTGTGGGTGGGTGGGTGGGGTGGACGGTGTGGTGATGGCGGTTGGGTCGCTACTCAGGTTTCCCTAATGGCTGTGCTGGGATCAGCCTCTATTCTGATTGGCCCGTCAAATGATTTTCTGGGCTGGCGGCCCAGCTTCCAGCCTTTGTCCTGTGACAGATGAACAAAACGGATAATGAAGAGGAGACACGGTTTAGATAGGAGGCCTAATGAATGGGGAAATGGACGCACTTAGGGCTGACATGCTTTGTGATCAGGGATCAGACGGGGAGACGGGGGATACGGTCCGTACGGTGTCATGCTGAACTTTGTGAGTCATTTTCACATGCGCCACGCAAAAGATGGACAGAAGATGAAAATATAGACACCATGTCCTCTGCCTTTTTTATGTGTGTGTGTGGGGGGGGGGGTGTCGAATGACAGCAGTAAAAATGAGCTGCACACTTAAATCGTTCCATGTAATCTTTTCGTTTTCTTTTTTCCCTTTTTCTCCCCAATTGTAACCGGCCAATTACCCCACTCTTCCGAGCCGTCCCGGTCGCTGCTTCACCCCCTCTGCCGATCCGGGGGAGGGCTGAAGACTACCACATGCCTCCTCAGATATATATGGTGTCGTCAGCCGCTTCTTTTCACCTGACAGTGAAGAGTTTCACCAGGGGGACGTAGCACGTGGGAGGATCACGCTATTCCCCCTAGTTCCCCCTCCCCCTGAACAGGCCCCACGACCGACCAGAGGAGGCGCTAGTGCAGCGACCAGGACACATACCCACAACCGGCTTCCCACCCGCAGACACGGCCAATTGTGTCTGTAGGGACGCCTGACCAAGCTGGAGGTAACATGGGTATTCAAACCGTTGAGCCCCTTGTTGGTAGGCAATGGAATAGACCACCACGCCGGACGCCTGCTTTTTGTTTTGTTTTTTTAAATATGTTTTGGATACTTTGGGATAAGTCTTCAATTTCACGAGGACCAGTCTGCAATGCTGGAAGTCTGCTGCCCAGCCTGCATTGCACCCTACCCCAATGCTGATCCCTGCAGGTGGCTCATCCACGGGGTGGTGGCTCCGTGTTGCTTTTTCGGGCTGGGCCTGACCGGGCCCCATGGGCCAAGGCCCGGCCACCAGACACTTGCCGGCGAGCTCCCTTCCCAGGTCTGGTTCCAGGAGGGGGCTCCGGTTTCCCTTTTCCGGCAGAGGTGCTGTAGTGCTGCTGTTGTGATTTCATTTGGGTTTCTTGGGAATCGCTCTTAGTATGGCCCCTCCCCTGGGACCAATTTGCATTGGGAGACCCTACCAGGAGCTATTGCCTCTGACGACACAGCTCCCAGGATCACCGGGACAGGCAAACCCCTCCACCACGTTAAGGTGGCAATTCTTGGAGTAATCGTTGGGTAATTCTTTGTAAAGTGATGTGATCTTTATTCAACTGACCTACAGTCTACAACTGGGCCATCAAGTGGACATCCCAAGTGAAAGCCGCACAACAAGATTTTGTGCCTGCAGTTGAGTTAGGAGTGCAAGAACATGTGTTGCCATCTTGCCTGCTATGTTTGAAGAGCGGCACACTGTTGGAAAGCAGAAATAAGATACCGCTGGTATGGTTTCTGCGATACGGGCACAGGGAGACACGGAGACAAGACTAACCACGCCAAAAGTTCTTCATTTTACTACAATGGAAGCGTAGCAAGACTAGTTACAGTAGTTTAATGTCCACAGCCAGAACTTTAAAAATGAGGACAATTATTTCCAATAGGCTGGCAGAAAGACATGCTAAAATTCTGCCCCCTGAAACTAAAATCTCATTAATCTTGTTTAAAGTCCAATTTAGTCCAAATGTAGGTTGAGTGTGGGTCCATAAAACCAGGCAGCGCATTGTGATTGTAGCGGAGCTGAGAGGAGGAATGGAGGCTCGACGACTCAGACGGTTCAGCATACGCAGATGAAAGTGCATTAACTCTCCCCCCCCCCATTTCTGCTTAACTTATCCACGCTCTTCCACAATCCCTTTTACAAGGTCAACGTAAAATTAACTTGAAATATATACCTCCTCGAGCAATCACTCCTCTCAATTTTTAAATTTCTTTTATGCTTCAAATTGTGGGAGTGGAGAGGACGCAGAAAAAAAGGCTCCCTGCCGTCCTGCCATTTTTTATTTTTTTTATTCTAAAGCCTACATTTCATGATTTTGATAATATGGAGAGTTTTCACTTAATTAAACTTGTGCGGGCAGTGCAAAGTTTAAAAGGGGGGGAACCCCCGCTCGTGTCAGGCCTTGAAAATGGGCATATTATCAAATACAATTTAATTAGTGTTTTGGAATTTGTGTTCAGAGCAATGAATTGCTTTTAGAAAATTAAAAAGATATGGCTCCTCTGTCTGGTTGTATGAGTATATACTTTATTACCAGAAAGTTCAAAAAGCAGAAGAAAACACTTCATAAACAGCGCCACTCTAATTTCCAACATTAGGGTCTGCAGTGATGTGCAGCGCCGTTATCCCCTAGGACAATGCTCTGTCAAGTTTTAATTAAAATAAATATGGAAATTGGTGCGAGTGAAACAGATAGACATCATGTTTGACATCCAAGGATGAACCTACCCGCAGGTTATGCACGTTGCTTTCTTTTGGCATAAATTATATTTAATGGATGTGAAGTTGGCGTAGCTTTTCTTTGTCTTTTATATAGAAGTGTCAAATCGTCAGCGCGAGAGGGGGGAAAAAACCCCACAGACTAAATGTGATCTTTAACCTTGCACAACTGACTGCAGTAAAGGCGTTTTAGGCTCGGGTCGACAAAAGGCGGTCCACATGACCGACAGTCACCCCAGCGACACAGCGGTGATGTGTTGGATTATTGGCTTCCGCTTTTATTTATTTATTATTTTTTTAATTTCAGTTTTTACTGAGTTTCTTTAAGGAACATAAATACAAATGAAAAAGTACATAAGACCATCAGATGTCCGGGTAGCGTAGTGGTCTATTCCGTTGCCTGCCAACACGGGGATCGCCGGTTTGAATCCCCGTGTTACCTCCGGCTTGGTCGGGCGTCCCTACAGAAACAATTGGCCGTGTCTGCAGGTGGGAAGCCGGATGTGGGTATGTGTCCTGGTCGCTGCACTAGCGCCTCCTCTGGTCGGTCGGGGCGCCTGTTCGGGAGGGGGGGAGGGGGAACTGGGGGGAATAGCGTGATCCTCCCACGCACTACGTCCCCCTGGCGAAACTCCTCACTGTCAGGTGAAAAGAAGCGGCTGGCGACACCATATATATCTGAGGAGGCATGTGGTAGTCTGCAGCTCTCCCCTGGATCGGCAGAGGGGGTGGAGCAGCAACTGGGACGGCTCGGAAGAGTGGGGTAATTGGCCAAGTGCAGTTGGGGAGAAAAGGGGGGGGTAAGAAACCCCAAAAAAACAAACAAAAAAACATAAACAAGAACTGAAACAGCAATGACTTAACAAAAGCACAGCATCATCTCTGCAGCACTTGTGACATTAATGATTCAAAAGTCCATTAGCACGTCATCAGTCCTTGAAGGAGTCACCAGGTGACCCATTCTACAGCAAAAACCTGTAAACCGAAGAAACGTCCCTGGGGCACACCCAAAGCAGGAATAAGAGCTAGGTTAAGGCTAGAGTAAATGCTCATTTGGAGATCTTGGGTAAACACCATCTGTCAAAGATGCCTTTTTTTTTTACTTTATAGCCAGCATACATAAATGAGTAATCTTGGTACAAACAGCTACACATCCAGAACGACGATTTTCATATTTTAGTGTTTTGCTTTGGGACAGCGATGCATCCACACAGAATCCACGAGACACCTTAATCAGGCCGGTCTGACAGATTACATAAATGTGAATTTTATTATTATTTTTTTATAATTATCCCCCCCCCCTTTTTTTCCCAATTGTACTTGGCCAATTACCCCACTCTTCCGAGCCGTCCCGGTCTCTGCTCCACCCCCTCTGCCGATCCGGGGAGGGCTGCAGACTACCACATGCCTCCTCCGATACATGTGGAGTCACCAGCTGCTTCTTTTCACCTGACAGTGAGGAGTTTCACCAGGGGGACGTAGCACATGGGAGGATCACGATATTCCCCCCTAGTCCCCCCCTCCCCGAACAGGTGCCCTGACTGACCAGAGGAGGCGCTAGTGCAGTGACCAGGACACATACTCACATCCGGCTTCCCACCCACAGACACGACCAATTGTGTCTGTTGGGACGCCCAACCAAGCCAGAGGTAACACGGGGATTCGAACCGGCGATCCCTATGTTGGCAGGCAACGGAATAGACCGCCACGCCACCCGGATGCCTATGTGAATATTCTTTACCAGGTTCTTTGAGGAAAGCATTTTTCGGAGCGTCTTTGCTTCCACTTTCACATGCAGGATGTTTTGGGTTCTACAGAAGGAGACTGTAAGAAGGAAAAGGCAAAAGTGATACGTCTATCATCTCTGACATTTCACTTGGAAATTTGAATATGAATATGATGACTGCCAAGCAAGGGCCCCCACACCCCCCCCAACACCCCCCCCCACACACACACACACACACTTCCTAGTGAACTAGTGTAAGGGCTGTCTTATTAAAAGTGAGGATGTGCACAGGGTTTTTTTTACGGCTCTGTCGTATTCGTCTAAAGAGGCAGACGCCGTTCTGTGCCCACTCTTAGCCACTTTAGAGTCTTATCTAGCCTTTCCATTGAATTCGCCTTCAGACATCATGTTCATTAAATCCTTTCATATTCTTCTCTGCCGTTCCACCGGCCCTCTTTAGGGTCGGTCCTTCTCAGAACTTTTGAGCGGAAGCAGCTGCGGGTGTACATGTGCACACACACGTGAGTGTGGGCGCACCGCCGCTCGGCCAGCGCCCGCTATTATATGGCCCTGTATGGTCGGGCGGGGTAAATGGTGGCTGGGAGGGGGTGGGGGCTAGGATGGAGAAGATGAGCATTGAGTTAATTAACAGTACATTTGGAGGAGCAGACATAATAGTACACCTCAGAAAAAGACTTGACATTGAGATGGGCAGATAAGTCATTAATTGGTTTTCTTATTGGCACAATGGCCATGCCAGAAAGAGGGAAGGTCAAGGCGACTTTGACAGGGACCACAACTATATTACGTGCAGGAGTGCCGGAGTATGAAAGGGGATTGATGCCGAGTCGATGGGAGATAAAAAGGAAGATGTGAAACAAAGTAATTACGCCTGAAGATGTGCGTCCAGGCCGCTGTATGTTGATGCAGGTCAGACCGGCCAGGTATTATTATCTCCAGCCCGCGACACACCAGATTCGTCTTTACACAAGCTGGACTCGCATGCCACCACCGCCGACTCGCTCCACCCCCCCCCTTCTCTACTCCTTCTGTACCACCTCCTCCTTCCTTCTCCTGCTCCTCGACTCCTCTGGGGAGCACGCTGTAGCATCCAGCTGAAACGCATATAATTCCGGCGCAGAGATGAACGTCGGCGATAGGGCGGGAAGGGGGAATACGGAGAGATAATTACGGGTGATACTCGTGATTGTGAAGGCGGTGGTGTGAAAAGGTGGGCTGCAAGATAAAACACTCATCAGAGAGGGAGCGAGTGAGTGCTGGATAAACAAACGCAGGGAAAGATGGAATGAGAGAGGGAGAGAGTTGGAGGGAGCGATAGAGGAGGAGAATGGAAAGGTTAAAGGAGCTGAGATTAAGGTTATGCCTTGCATAGAGAGGGATTCAGATAGCTTTAAAAACAGAGGGGGGATGAGAGGAATATTCTCTGTTGCGTTTGCCAAATAACGCTGGTCTGTGTGTCATATCAAGTGCACAATCTGCAAGACATGACACTCTGAGAGACGGCGAGATTTCGGTTTTAATTTACACACATACACACATACACATACGCACACACACATATGCACAACCCGCCTGATGAAATCGTGTAAATGCTTCCATCCAGAGTGATGAATGCGTCAGAAGCCGGCGACAGTGTGCTCGATGTTCACGTCTCAGGAAGATGTGCTCTTCCCCACCGCTTCCGTCAGACCTTTTTAAGACTCCGGCATTACAAACTGAAGTGAACTTTACTCCTCCTCATGAAATAAGAAGGCCATTGGTAGGTCAGAAATATGTCCTCTCTGCAAAATTTTGATTTCCTGTGTACTTTTGGTGGGAGGCTGTGAGGCACCGCCACACGGTTGAGAGTGGCTACAGGCTGCAGGCGGCGAGGGCCTGTGGCCTTGTCTGATACACACGTTGGCGTTCAGACACCATGAGCATGCGGTGACACTAGACGTGTCCACTCAGACAGGTGTGTACATGCATGCGGCCACAGCAACAGTGATTTTTATCATCCTCCGCTTTCTTTCGTTCCTTCCCTCTCTCCCTGGCTGTAATAATCTTTCTCTCTTTTCCTCTCTCATGCAGAGATGGGTGATAAGAGACACAGATAGCGCTTTATGGCGTGAATGATAAGGAGTCACCACTCATGCGTTGCAAAAGGGGAAAACACAGCAAACCCAAATGAAGGCCACCTTATCGCAGACATCTGACACTTAATGCGACTCCATTTTCTAGTATTATGTGCTCCATCGTGCGCCTAATGGATTTTAGATTTCGGGGGCTTTTTGATTTTATTGAATCATTTTGTTTATTTTGTCCTCTGAAAGATGTTGCTTGCCAGTCTGAGATGGTGTGCAGATGCTGCTGATATGAATGTGGTACAGTCCAACTCTGGCTGTTGGATTTATCGAGCTTGGATTTGCAGTATTTTTGTTTTCAGGAGCCTTAAATTCAGTGTCATCACAGTTTGCCCAAATTTATGTGTTTACTTGTGTGTGCATGTTTTTGCATGGTGTGTGTGTGTGTGCATGTGTCATTTTGTGTGTGTGTGTGTGTGTGTGTGTGCACATGTGCATGCACATGCATGCATGCGTGCATGTTTGAACGTGTGCGTGCAGGCACGTGCTCATATTCGTGACCTAAAGCCAATTATCAGATCTGACTTTCCTGTTGCAAGACGTTACCTCGTATTTGTCTCCTTCGTCGAATTCAAGTGAAACAAAAAGTCCTTAAATGAGAAGTAACTGTTGCCCAACACGCGTGAATATCTTCCGCCGTTGTTCCGCGTCGATATTCGGTGAATTTCCAGCACCTAAACACAAGGTTTGCCGTAGTTAAAGCTTATTATTCTCCGCCCTTCAAACACTTCAGGAAATATGAAGGCAGGATGAACGAAGGCAGCGCCGCGTCTCCTTGGCTCTTACAGTTCCATTTCTCAGTTGAGATCATTATTCATCTGTGAATGTATTTCTGCCTGATAAAAACAAATTAATTTATCAAGCTGTCTGTGAATAAATGCGGTTGTCGTCGGCCAGTTGGGGCCTGTGGCGGAAGCATGATGCAGGATTTATTAAAACACAGCCTTCCCTCTCATCCCTCCTGTGCAAATGCATTCATCTTTGTGACGAGGGAATATGAGTGAGATCCCAATCACGGCTCAAGGTGCTTTATTGAGCTGTTTTAGCTGTTTTTACTTCACTCTCTCCCACTACAATCAGGTGAGCTTTCAGAAATAAGTAATGGCACGGCTCCGAGATATTCCATAGCCATTTCATATCTGAAATACACACCTTATAAATCATATTGCTGCATTTGAATGTTTGATATTTTCTGTTTTTTTTTTCCTCTCCAGAAGTTGACCTTAGAAGGTGATGGGAGGGTTGAGACTGGAATGTCATAAAAAAAAAAAAAAGAAACAGAAAAAGTAAAAACGGAGTGGTGAAACATTGCAAAAGAATCACCGGTTAAAAAGGCATTATTTTGTGTCATTGTTGGAAAGCGATGTAAACGGGCTTCCTGAAAGGCGGACAAGTGAAAGAATCGTGCAGGGCTGTGCAGATTCCAAAATCAAATATTGTGTAGGATCATTTCACCGTTTCCCTTCTGCCCGGGAGGCTAGGCGGCATGTTGCAGACCACCGGTGTAATACTTAGGTGTTTGGCGATGCGTGTACTCCGGGGCCTATCTTCGTATTTATGTTTGCGGGCTCCTCTTGCTGCATGTGTTTGTATATTGCAACCCAGCGCGGCTCATTTTGAAACCATCTCGCTGGCGCGCAGATTTGTAACCGGGAAACACAGATACAGATGTGTGCAGCCATGGAAACGAGACTCAGAAACCATCCAGACGTTATCTCTCCCCGATCCGAGACGTGGATGGTTGGATAAACAAGTCTCTTTTCCGAATTGTGTTTGGAGAGGGAATTGTGCCCCTCACACAGCCGCTGGGCCCAGGGCTGGAGCTAAGAGAGTCCACTTTGTGGAGCACACCAGGCGGATATGAGTAGCAGATGTCCTGTCTACCAGCATCCAGCTCCAGACTTAAAGCTGTACACACTCCACTGGAGATGACTGGATGCAGAGTGGTGCCCCACAACCTTTTTTCTTCCCCCTTTTCTTTTTTTTAGACCTTGTATGGTAGGTGGTAGAAAATTTAAAGAGGTTTGCAGGGAGAATTTACTCGTCGAAGGCCCTGTTGGTTGTAACAAAGACTAACTCAATAATAAAACGGTGCTCACGGAGCCCCTAGTGGCCAGTCAGGGAATCGGAGCATTATTTCTCTAAAATTGGCAAGTTCATGTTCCAGTTGTAGTTTTGCAGTAACATTAGATGTAAGGTCGCTGCTGTATTCCAAGTTTGCTAAATAGAGGTTTTGGATTTAACTCTTTTTTTCATTTTATTTTGACACTGGGATTTTATTGAAAATAAACATACACTGGTGTCTTTCTCGTGCAGTCCATGCAGTTTTAGAATCACAACTTCCTAAATTTGCAGGGCTGAAACGAAATTACCCTCGACTCAGTTAAGGATCAGTTAAACTTTGTAATTACCAAAGGCACTGCGTCTTTTTATATGCTTAATGAGACGGGTTTTCTGTCCATTTCTCTCCTTTTGTTTCACGCAATTGTCACCAATCCCCTCGGAGACACCAGTGCTCCGATGGCTTCCGTCTCGCCATCCCTCTTCCCTTCCCTCACTCCCTCTCCTCATTTAAACTTATTTTTTTCAGAATAATGCTGATTTTATCTCTGTCATAATTGCGGTATAATTATGAGAGGTAATTCTCCCACGGTGCCTGGCCAGGTCTGCTGCCATAGCGTGAGCAGAATCTGGTTTGGAGGTTAAACTCGCGATTTGAAAGTGAGAGCTGGAGTGATATAGAGGAGAGAGAGAGAGAGAGAGAGAGAGAGAGAGAGAGAGAGAGAGAGAGAGAGAGAGCACAACTTCAGCACTGTGGTTAATGGGGTGCACAAGCTCTGACCTTGAATTCATCCATTTTCACCAACAACATCCCTGCCAACAACTGTGACAACGAACGACCCCCCCCCCGCCCTCGCTTTTTTGTGTTTCTCTTAAGGAAAAAAAAAAGTACTGTGGAGCCAGCATCATAGTTATTTTTGAGTTGTGGTTGTCCCCCACGTGTGTCGAGTGTAACCTGGGCAGCGGTGTACAAGCGACCGTGTGGTTTGGAGGTTCTTACATAAACTGTGGCTTCTCACGGGGGTCTGGCACCTACCTCCCCTGCAGAACGCGGCAGTTAGCGTAACCCACCTCGGGGCTGTGGCGCTGCAGCCTGGCCACCAGGTGTGCCCCCTTTCCAGGTGAGAGCGCACGCGGGCAGCGAGCGCGGAGCGTTGCGCGTGCCATGTGGGGAAGTGAAGGGGTGACCACGGAGCGCAAAGCCGAGGGCCTGAGGAGATGGAGAGGCAAAACCACACCCAGAAGGCACGCACATCCTCAGTGGGGTGGTTGGGGGGGGGGGGGTCAGCCGCCTTGCATGCACTGTCCACACAATGGGAGGTGGGAAGAGTGGTGCAACTGACTGCGCTACGTACCTGTGTTTGTGTGTGCGTGTGGGTGAGTGATTTTAATGTGGTTTCGTGTGGGTGTGCTCAGCTTTTAATTTCTTTTAAAAAAATTTTTTTTTGACATGCTCTAAAACGGAAAGATAATCATCCAGAAACACCCGTTTGAGAGAAAGAAACTCCGAATTAACAGCTTGGTCTTCTCAGTATGACTGTGGAGTCATATGTACACTGTGCTACTAGATGCTGTGTGTGTGTGTGTGTGTGTGTGTGTGTGTGGTTGGTTGGTTAACCGTGTGAAAAGAAGGTGGGAGTGGGAGAAAACAACTAACAAAGAGAGGAAAATGTTTTTGGGGCATAGGTGTGCCTTCCCCTCTCTCTTTCCTTTAGTTCTGGTTCTGAGAACGCCACCCGGATCCCACATCGCCTCGCCAAGCATTCACTTCGCTTTGTTGGTTTGGTTTGAACTCACTTTCGTTCCCTCCACCTCCACCTCACTTCCTATTTGTCTGATCCTACCCAGAGTGGGTTGATCTGAGAAGGCAAGAGAGAGCTAATGCTGCCGCACTTCAACACGGCACCTGTCACTATGGTATTCTGCTCCTCTATTAAAGATATTCAGCAGTTGTTCTCTCGCTCTCTCTCTCACATACTTTTTGTTACGGTAAAACATTCCACTTGGGGTAAAACTAGTAAAGTAAGGTAAAACTTGGAGTATTGATTTTTCTTTTTGTCCCCCGTATGTATTTTAGTACACAACTCAAACCTCGTCACGAGGGTATTATCACTTGGTTGGTGTCTCACCTGGGATATTTTACCTGGATGAGTGTGAGCGGTTCGAGCAGTTACGTCAGGCGTTCTGACATCAGAGCTGCCAAAGCCTAGTTATTCACAACAATAGCTCGAGAGCCCTCGTCTTTAATCGACGTTTTCGATGTCGGTTTTGGTTTGACTCAAACCGAAGCGGGGCAGGCTAAGCTAACGGCTAGCCCACACAGACTGACGGTTTCCATAACACCTAGGGATGTCTGGCGGCGGCCTCGCCCGGCGTTGCCTGTGGTGTTTTTGGTGTTGTCGTGTGGAGAGCGGGACCGTGTGTCGAGGGTGTCTGGCTGCGAGAGCTGGCATTGGATCAGCTGGGAGGGCTTGGTCTGCTGCGTCCGGTGGGCCCGGGGACCAGGGGCTGGCCGGAGCTGCGCCCGAGGAGGAAGCGCTGACGGTGGTCTGACAGGACGTGGAAGTGGGGCAGGCTAAGCTAACTGCTAGGCCATGCAGACCGGCAGTCATCTGGTCTGGCGTTCGTTCCCTTGGACAGTGATTTTTTTTAATTTAATTTAATTTTTGTTTAGTTTGGACGTATGTGTTAGTTTAGATATATGTGATAGTTGGTATGCGCGTTCTTGCATTTTTTGGATGTTTTTTGTCTTTGTGTTGCACTGCTGTGGGCTGGGGGAAACCAAGAGCAAGATCAAGATCAAGATCAAGATCCAGATCCAGATCCAGATCCGTTATTAGTTACGTCTCGTTATACGAGTACAAGAGAGTAAAATTTTCGTGTTTCGGCTCCTCGACGCTGCAGCAACAACCGAACGACAAATAAAGTGTCGCTGATTCCTGACTCCCCCCCCCCCCCCCCCAAAGTAGCCGTGTGTGGCCGCGGATTTCTCCTTCTCGGCGACACACTCGCTGTGTTTTGCAGACGCCCGGAGTGTGTGAGAGCTGCCCCCCCCACCACCACCACCCCCCACCCCCCATCATTTAATTAGAAATGCAAAGGTAAGCCCGGGGTTGTTCATAATTTGTTCTGAGAAAGCGAACGGCGGGCCTTTGTTTTCATAACGCAGCATCTTCTGCAGCGAACTTTAAACTGGCAGAATTAGAGAAGTAAATATGGTTGTTGTTTTGGTGTATGCATTTTAAAATCCCGGCCCCTGAAGGTTAAGCACAGATCTAAGCATTAATTCCTGAGTGTCTCTTGGGTTTCTGTGTGTGTGTGTGTGTGTGTGTGTGTGTGTGTGTGTGTGTGTGTGGGAGAGAGAGAGAGAGAGAGAGAGAGAGCGAGCCCTGCATGCCCGCTCAGAATGGAGGCTGCGGGGACTTGAAGCTGCTGCGGCAGTCAACAGCCGTTTCGAGTTTCCCTGCACGGTGAAGTAGAGGACAGTGACTGTTAGAGACGGAGTTTGATCCCGTGTGGTGCACGTGGAGCCTTCCTTCTTGCTCAGGCGCTAGGAAAAAAGAGCTAGGTGTCTGCTTCGCAGGCAGCGGCTGAGGGCAGGAAATCCCTGTTGACCCACTTTAAGCCCAAATATAGCAGAGAGAGAGAGAGAGAGAGAGAGAGAGAGAAGACGAAGTCCACGGTGAGGAAGAGGAAGTTACTGTAAGGCGTGTTAATTCATTAAGACATCAGCGTTGTTCTCTGAATTAAAACATCGTCACATGATTTTATTTTTATAGCTATTTACAATTAGTGTACACCATCTTTTACTGCAGTAAATACTAATATCCATATACTGGTATACAGTTATAGCATAGCATACTAATATACTTGGAGGGTGTGTGTGTGTGTGTGTGTGTGTGTGTGTGTGTGTGGGGATCTTCTTAAATTCTCCCGTTTTTTTTTTTTTTAAATACTTTCTGAAGTATTATTGTTAACAAGAAGGAAGAGGACTGTCTGAATCTTCTGTTTCAGGAATATTTTATGATGCACCTCATGATTTTTTCTCTCAAAATGGATTTTTAGCATTTTGCAAATCAACACTTCAGATACTTCAAATATAAATGTACTGGTCTCAGTACAATACTTTATGTATATAGAAATACAAGTAATGTAAGCATGGTGACTTTTACTTCCTACATTTGAGCTCTTGGTCATTTTTGCATGCGAACGTTTGATTTTCTTGGTATTTAACTTGTGATCAGACCACGCACCTTTGACATTTGAGAGGTGACTGTTTCAGGAAGCTTGCTGACTGTCAGAGTGTGATCCATCAGAGTTACCCGGTTACATATTGAGTAAAAAAAAAAAAGCTGTAGAAACCCCCCGAAACAGCCACAACAACCTACTCGGACCCCTGGCTTTCTGTGCTTACTACCAGAGGCACAAAGTGACCCGGTGAGCTTGATTTCAGATTACGGGCTGCAGCAGTAAATCACCTGAAACCCTTTCTGTGTTGCCAGGTCCGTTTGTAGACTTACTCCCAGACAGTAAGAATAAGATACGAGGTCTAGGTCACATACACACACAAAACAACAAGCAGAAAACTTGCACGGTAAATATGCAAATGGAGATGTTTGGTTTTGTGTCATGGACAGTGTTACACACTCGAGTTACAAACCGAGGAAGTGAACGACTATACACAACATTCTGCTCTCTCCACATGCTCTCCTACCCATGTATGAACAAAGACCTGCGGCTCCACACCACACACACACCGTACACACACCGGACACATACCGTACACACACCAGACACACACCGTACACACACCGGACACACACCGGAAACACACCGGACACACAGGACATACACCAGACACACACCGTACACACACCGGACACATACCGTACACACACCGGACTCACACCCGTACACACACCGGACACATACCGTACACACACCAGACACACACTGGACACACACTGGACACACACCGTACACACACCATACACACACCGTACACACACCGGGCACACACCGGACACACACCGGACACACTCTGTACACACACTGGGCACATACTGTACACACACCGGACACACACCATACACAGGTTTCACACAGCTGTCAGCGACCACTGTACCACGTTGGTGTGTCTGTGTGGGTAGTGGAGGTGTCACGCCTCTCCTTACAGAGCTGTACCTTTTTCCCCCCCTCCTCTTACTGTTAATCAAATGCCAGCATGGTAACCCACATACACGAGCACACACGCACGCACACACACGCACACACACACACACACACACACACACACACACACACACACACACACACACACATCCCATCTCTCCCACAGCAAGCTGTCAGTCAGGTGGGGAGAGGAGTAAAGACCGTAGATGAGTATCAGACATTTCTCCAGTCGAGCATTTCATCTGACCTGGTCATTGAATGCCCATCACCTGCCCCCCACCCCCGAAGCCCCCCAGCCCTGCTCACTCCCTCCATTCCCCCCGTAAGCCCAGCCCCGTTATCTGGCTGTTTGGGGATGCTCAGCTCCTCCCGGTCTCTTTGTGCCGGACGGCGAAAGGCTGGAACTTGAGAAACTCCCACATTCACTTCCACGTCTGTTTGACTGAGCCGCTCTTGTTTTGCCCTGAATGGGCCTTAAAATCCACTTTCACCCCTCTCTCAAACCGAGGGAGGAAAGCTGCCCCCTTGTTCACACCGGCCATCTGGCCTGGACACAGAGAGTGTGGAGTCCGGCATTATAACCGTCCATAACCTGTCCTGTGGGTGCAGCCACATCTCCATAGGCAACAGAGCTGGCGTGCCTCGGCTGATGTTGTGCACCGCGAGGGAACCAGTGAGAGATGTTTGAGGTGGTGTTGTAACTTTTGTGTCCTACCTTTATTATAGTAATAATAATTATTATTATAATAATAATGTTCATTTTACATAAGGACAAAAAGGAATGCCTTCTATAAAAGCTGCTTACTTCTGTATCTTTGTGATATGAAGCCAGACCATGTCACTGCTGAGTGAAAGAAGGCAATTTCCCTTTAATACAAATAAAACACATCTTCACACGCTTGGCATTGTGTGTGTGTGTGTGTGTGTGGGGGGGGTTGTATTTTATTTTAGCACTATCGTCACCACCATCATCATCATTATACGTTTTTCTTATTTTCCTGTTTATTTGTGGCCAGCTGCTTGCTCAATATGTCATCTAATGTGTGAGAAGTGTGTGTGTGTGTGTGCATGTGCGCATGTGTGTGTGTGCATGTGTGTGTGTGAGAGGTTTTTTTTTTTAACAGCCATTGGTTACTGATTGAGTTAGATAAGGAGCAAGTGTGAAAGAGAAAATGGTAGGGGGGAAACGATGCTGGAGATAAGCGATGTAGCTGACGAGGGTCTTGATGGAGCGATACAGGGGGTACAGTTTAGGCTACGCTCCCCTGCAGTGTAGTCTGAGCCTACATACCTACACAGGTATAACAACACCACACCAAGCAGAGCGCACAACCCCCCCCGCCCCCAAGTCGAGTCAGTTGTATAACTCCGTTGCAAAATAAAACAAATAACCAGATATTACGTTTGCAGGGGCAAAACCGTGTATATTTTTGCACATCTGCAGAGTAGGGCCCCACTCCCCCACCCCACCCCAACTCTCTTAGCTGCTTGGTGCAGCGGCGCACAACATGCGGGACTACGTTCCACGACCCAGGATAATTAAGGGTGAAAAATCCTTGTCGTTGCAAGGGGGCGGCGGCGGGGGGGTGGGGGGTGGGGGTGCGAAGCTCTTTAAGGTACCAGTTCACCCTGATGAATAAAACCCTAATTAATCCACTTAATCTGCGGCACGAGATTATTCCCGTTTTCACGAGCTGCGCAGCCCGCACATTTACCACCCCGAACAATAAAAGTCCTGCTAAAAAAAACAATTATATATATATATAGTTGGTGGGGGGGGTCTTCAATCCAGCCTCACCCGATAGCGTCTTGATCTGTATTGTTTTGCCCTCATTTTTTATAGCCGGTGCCGTGTTCTTGAAAGCGTGTCAAAAGTGGCGTGTGAAGGGCCAGAGGAGCAGCAGCAGGAGCAGCAGGAGTAGCAGCCGTGCTGGTGGCGGAGGACCTTGTGGCGGCATTGTGCTGCCCTCCATCGTACATCTGCAGCCATTTTTCACCGCGGCAGTAAATATGACAAGCCCTGTTTATGAGTTCTCCCGATTTAGCCCCCCGCGCCAAGCGGCGCGGCTGATAACCGCTTTATTTAGGGTATTATCAGTGACCTGGGCTACGCGTGGGACAGGGGACTCTCGTCGCCGTGGCTAATTTAGTTCGCATGGCCGCAGATCAACATTTACACTGTTCTGACAGAAGAAGTGTCAAGTAATTCTGAAAAGACGAGCAGGTTTCTCTTCTCACAAGAACACAGAGGGACTTGATCTTTGAAGGGTTTTCGGGTCCTTGTGTGACACACCTGTGAGTCGTCAAAGGGAAAAGAAAGACCTCACGTAGGTCGAAATACTATACCGGGGATATTGGAGGCCGCCATATTCTGAGTATGAAACCATGAGACAAAATGCGACTAGTTCCCCTCCAGTTTCAACCAGCAGAGAATTCATAGAAAACCTGACAACTCTCGATACTTTCACAGCAGCCTCATCATGCACACTCGCCAGCACACAGCAGCTGTGTGTGTGTGTGTGTGTGTGTGTGTGTGTGTGTGTGTGTGTGTGTGTGTGTGTGTGTGTGTGTGTGTGTGTGTGTGTGTGTGTGTTAGCCACCTCAGCATGTGACATGTCAAGTGACCTTGCCACTAAGTGATGCTCATTTTTGTGCATGGGCATATTAATGTGTGTGTGTGTGTGTGTGTGTGTGTGTGTGTGTGTGTGTGTGTGTGTGTGTGTGTGTGTGTGTGTGTGTATGTGCGTGTGAACTGTATGTTTATACGTGTGTGTGTCTGTTTGAACTGTATGTTTATATGTATGTATGTGTGAATTTGTGTCTGTGTGAACTGTGTGTGTGCTTGTGTGTGTGTTCTTGTGTGTGTGCGTGTATGTGTGTGTGTGTGTGTGTGTGTGTGTGTGTGTGTGTGTGTGTGTGTGTGTGTGTGTGTGTGTGAGAACTGTATTGGCTTGTGTGTGTGTGTGTGTGTGTGTGTGTGTGTGTGTGTGTGTTTGTGTGTGTGTGTGTGCATCTGTGTGAAGTATGTTTATACGTGTGTGTGTGTGTGTGCGTGCGTGTGTGTGTCCCCACATGTGTTTCTAGTGTTACTGTGTGTTTTAGGTTACAGCAGACTAGCTAGCTAGCTCACGGTTGCCTCAAACAAGCCCAGATCGCTTGCCTTGTCATCAGGCACCATTATACGGCTCTCTCCCAGGCTCCTTAAAGTCTATCCCCCCCCCCCCCATACAATTTCTCCAACACACATACACACACACACACACACACACACACACACACACACACACACACATACACACACACACACACAGCACTCTATTCAATTCAAGTTGTTTACTGAAGAACTTCAGGAAGGGCACTGTTTCTTCTGACCGGTGGTTCGAGTGACCTCTGCTTGTGGGCTCGCACAGTTTGACGTTACTCCACCTCTCTGTGCCGAATCCAGCACAGAGAGGTGGAATAAGTGCAAATGAAGCGTTTTTATTCGACATGGATTTTTGCGGGCGAAATTACTGAAGGTCCGGTCCCTGTGATTTGTCTGCAAGCATGCCTTATCGCTGTCGGGGAAAATACTCAGCAGAGCTGGTGGAGGGAACAGCCTTGTAAAAGACCGTATCGCCCTACATCCAGGAAATCGATACGCACACATCATCTGATAAGCAAATTTGTCGGTAAAAGAGAGAACTTTGGCCGTTTGAAATGCTGGCCGCCGGTATTTTTAAAAAAAAGAAGAAAGAAGTTAAATCCGTTTTAAAATGACACCTAATCAGAAATATATGGTAAATTGTGGTAAATTAAAAAAGAAAAAGATTCATCTGCACAGTACAGGCATTATTTTTTCCACTCGTCACTTTATCAGTTCATATTTGTCTCCATTATTTTGATGGTGTAACTTGCAGGTTTCATGTGAGACTAAACGGCAGCCGGAGACCCTCATTTTAAATGCCGCCAATAAGCACTCCGCTCCGGTGTATATATGTGTGTGTGTATGTGTGTTGATGCTGTTGTGTTTTCTTTACAGTGGCTACTAATATTGAGTGTAGACGTGCATGGCTGCACAGTGGTAGATCTTATCGGTGTGGTGTAAACATATTTCGTGTGTTTTTCCTTTACAGTGGTGCTGATAAAGAGATGGGCGATGGTCCAACGATGGCAGCGAGTCTCTCTCAGGTTACCAGCCTATCTCTCTCTCTCTCTCTCTCTCTCTCTCTCTCTCTCTCTCTCTCTCTCTCTCTCTCTGCTGCTGTCACCAGCAAATCCGCTGCAAACCCGAACGGGCTTTCCACCATTGCGGCCGTATTGCAGCACGCCAGCCTCGTCTAAAAACAGATATGGAAATGGGCATGAATGTTGAGCCTTACGGGGGGCTACGGGGGGTCACGGAGGGGGTTTTCTCTTTCTCTCGTGTCTTAACTGCCACCTGTTTGGAAGTGTTCAGCCACGATGCTGTTGCAGCGGGAAGTGAGTCCGTCCCCGGCGTGCATCCTTGCAACCTGCAGAGGTGAAGGGCTCAAAGGCTCACAACTTCGGGGTCATGCCAAGATGATCTTTCTCTGTCTCTCTCTCTCCCCCCAATTTCTTTCCCTCGCCGTGTTTCTCCCGTTCCACTAGCTTACCTAAACCATGTCGAGAACCTCCCGGGAAGGTTTACCCGACCTCACAGCTCCCATCCCGAAAGATTCAAGGCCGTTTCCCCTCGGAGATAAACCTCTTTTTTTTCTTTTTTTTCCCCACACGCTCTTAATCTAATCTGTGACATCAGACTTTTTTTTTTCTGTTATTAGGTTGTTAATGAGTGAGACCGTGGCAGAACAAGGAGATAGCATCACTGGGACGTTTAATGTCGCCGTTTCATTGTCTGAGAAGGAAAGAAAAAACCCCCTCCCAATTACAAGGGTTGTTTCCTGCAGCGTTCACTGATGAATATTTCTTCAAACGGCAAAGGCAGCTGTGGCCGACGTTGTCAACCCTAGGTGGTGTCATTCATATGGGCCATTTTT
Organism: Lampris incognitus; assembly: GCF_029633865.1. Lineage (NCBI taxonomy): Eukaryota > Metazoa > Chordata > Actinopteri > Lampriformes > Lampridae > Lampris > Lampris incognitus. Next base: position 32,131,659 of record NC_079213.1, on the reverse strand, counting down.
CCATGGAAAATGTGCCAGAATGAACTCAGACTGATATCTTAGGTGGCTGTGTAACTGTGTTGTGTACTGGTGTGTCAATTGCTATGACTCAGATTAAGGTGAAATTAATGAATGGGAAATGTTGATAATTATCAGAATTTCTACGGGGCGGGTGTAAGAAAAACAGAAAGGAGAGTGATTAATCTGTGATAGTAAATGACACCGTCACAAACATGCCGCAGCATCCCTGGCTGGCATGATGTGAGCAGTGTAGGGCAGTACTGAAGTGTAGAGCTGCACATATCTTATCACTGCTGCAGATTAAGCCCCGGCCTACGATAAGGTCCGACAACAAACAGGAGGACGGCGGTACGCAGAGGAGCCCCCAGATGGGCGATTAGAGGGTCGCCGTGTCACGGGGGGGGGGGGGGGTGAAGCCAATGTGGAACGATAACTAACCCACCCCCCCACCCCCCTCTTGTCAGCGGCCGCGATTATCACTCTGCTCCCTGGACCTCTCATAAACACCAGCGATCGGACATTTCCGCCGAGTTGACATGTCTCAGACCATATCTACAAAAGACCCGGCTCCCAGCACAGCTCCTGCACCTCGTTCACACACTGGAAGTACCCGCTCTCGGCACGCGGTGAACTGTGCTCTGTTCAGCTCCATTTTACCCAAGTGAAATCCCAATCAAGCTTACGCTCTCTACTTCTACTTCCGCCTCCTGCAAAGCAGCTACTTGTAATCTGTACTTCACCGTCAGATGTATTGTCATTCCTACTGCAGAACTTGTAAAAAAGAAAAAGAAAAAAAAAGAATTCACTCTTTCTTTTGCAAAACAATTATCATGAAAGAACATCTGGTTATTATTGTTACTGTTGCAGCTAGAAAGGCACTATATAAAATGTAACTTGATTGATTGATTGATTATCGTTGACATATCAGTAATGGGTTGTCAATATTCCCAATCTTTTAGGAAAGCACCTTTTAAAATGCACATGTTGCATGTGTGTGCAGCATCTTGGTCAGCAAACGTTTTATTTATTTGTTGTTTGTACCTTTATTAGACAGTGATAGTGAAAGGAAGACAGGAAACGGGAGAGAGCGAGGGGTATGACGTGCAACAAATGTGGCCAGCCGAAATTGAACCAGCGACGGTTGCGACCACATGGCCACACGCAGTAACCATTCAGCGACAGAGAGGCGCCTCGGGGTAAGCAATCTTTAAAATATTATTTTCAAAGCACGGTTAAAAAGTGAACACAATTACATTACTGCTTCATATTTAGTACATAAACAAATATTCATAGTTGTGTTTTACTTCCTGTGAAACAGAACCCCGTGTCAGGAGCAGGGTAGGTGGGTAATTAGGGGTAATTTTGATAGAGAACAGGCTCCTGCACATGCCATTCATTAGTGCCATCTAGTGCCCAATGCCCCAATCCAGGACATTGTACTGAGCTAACACACATACTGCACAACCACACAAAGACAGTCCCAAAATAATTCCTCCCATCTGACACATTTCAAAATATTTGTTTTTCTTCTGCTTTGCTGCAAGTTTTTTATTTTATTTATTTTCTGTTTTTTTTTTTTTTTTTTGCATGTACAGATCCATCTCATTTCCTGTTAATAGTCTTTGTTAATGTTAGCTAGCACATACCCTGTAAGTGTGGACACGTCTCAATTGTGGGGCATGCTGTATCGGCTCTGCTGATGAGCATCCTTGTCTCGTCCTTCAATATCCAGCTGCCGCTGATCTGAGGGAATGGCGGCTCATATCTGATAAAGCCGTCCCGTCCACTCATGTGTTCACATGTGATGAGGATGAGTTCAACAAAACTAGGCCATGACAATAAACTCAGAGGGATTGTTCTGCAATATAGGAAATAACAATAATAATAATGATAGTAATCATGCAGGCCCTCGTGTTCGTTTTTGGTGCTGTAAAAAAAGGACGATAATGTTGCTAAATGATAATCTTTTTCTGAGACTGGACCAAGACCCACCTCTCTCTGTTTAGGATATTATGCAGATTGCTGCCAACGCCAGATCACACCCCCGCAGCCCTTCAGAGAATAAGTAAAAAAAGTGAACGAAACTCCTCAATGTACTCGTTTGTCTCAACCACCCAGATAAGATGGTGAATGAACATCCTACACACTAACCTTTTTTGTATTAATGGCTGCTTTATTGACTATTACTCACTTTCCAGTTACATGATTTCAGATTTATACATCTTTAAAAAAAAATATATATATACATTCCGGTGCTGAGTGAGTCATGTATCTCTTGACACTGTACACAGTTAATACAAAGGAAACGAGGTAGGTGGTACCCTGTTATTTTACATGTTCCTTTTCTTTCTTTTTTTGAACATGTAATGGAAAGCTTTTGAGCCTCTCTAAGTACAAAGTCAAGCCATTCATTTGGATTACACTTGTTGTCTTCCTGTGATTGACAGGAAGCTGTCTTCCTGTGATTGGCTAGTAGTTTCCTTGTGTGGTTGAAACAGGAAACTTCACAGGCTAAGGTAGTAGCAAATACACTGCCCCATGTCGCTGCTTCTGATTTCACCAGCGCCGGTTTACGTAGTCAGTTTGACATGGGTTGTGCTACAGAACATTTAGTTCCCCTGCAAATTATCAGGTTGAACACGGCGCCTCTCCGCACACGGCGGACCTGTTCACGAGCACCCCCACCCCGCCCTTTCGTCTGCTGCGTGAAACAGTCAGGGCGGCCGGAGGAGGAGGCCCAGCCGGGGCCTTCCTCTTGCCTCTCCCGCTCTGACCGGTGCTCCCGGGGGACCGGCCGTGGCGACGGTGATTATGTCACCACTTAGTGAACTAACTGACACTGATGGGTTTGAAATGCATTCTGTGTCCCGGCGGGCCAGTGCCCCCCTGCCCTCCTCATCCCCGTGTCTATCAGGCCCCTCTGTGCTGGGTGTCGGGTTACCCCGGAGTGACGGCAAGGCCAAGTTCAACAGCACAGTCAGCCAGCAGCTCTCTGAAGAGTCTGTCTGAAGGAGGGAGGGAGGGAGGGAGAGACAGAGAGAGAGAGAGACAGAGAGAGAGAGAGAGAGAGAGAGAGAGAGAGAGAGAGAGAGAGAGAGAGAGAGAGAGAGAGAGAGGCCCTTTACATACTCGTTGCTGCATGGCCCTCTTCTGATACACCCCCCCCACCCCCACCCCCCAAAAAAAGGCTTCTTACTAAGTTTTACCCTTCTTTGAGCCACATTGTCTTTCTTTCTTCTCTGTCCTTGTCTGGTTTTCTGGTTTTTTCCGTAGCCTCCACGTCACTCCTCATCTTCGAGCTTACCGCTGACCTCTCCTGCCTCCGCTCTCCTGTCTGTCGGGGTCGTAGGGTGTCGCGGTGCCGCTGCTGCTCGGCACAGCTGTCTACACAGACCGAGAGAGACAGAAGTTACTTTAATGATAATAATAATGCTCAGAAGTGGATCTCTTTTTTGTCCTCTCTTCTTCTACTTAAATTCGTTTCACGTGTTGTACTTGCTGCCTCTGAACTGGTTTTCTGTTGTTGTTTTTTTTTTTTCTCTCTCTCTGCGCTGAACTTAACTGGATGTCTGATAAACGGAGTGGAAAATTCTCGTCAGACCATGTGGTTGTTAGATTTGAACTTGCAGAATTTATGACCTCGTGTAAGTGTTCATACAACACGGAACATCTTCACACCGTCGATTTCATTGCAGCGATGGCTTATGGGGGCTGATGTCTGCGTTGATTCCTCAGTTGATAAATGGGTGGTTGTTTCTTACTCAGCAACTAGCGATAAGGAGGAGCAGACTCCAGGCTGAATCAGAGCAGAAGACGAGCGGCGGCCAAATGGCTGTGTATCATGATATTGTCAGCTTCCATTACACCATTAGAAAATTGTCATTTGTGACAGGCCAATTATGAAGTCAACCCCCCCATTCTCTCATTCTCGCTCGCCCCTCGTCATTTGTCGGCGGGGAGAGAGACATATGTGTTTAGTCTATTAAAAGAGACAGCCGGCGTGCTTTGGGGAGGTGACCCCAGGGCTGGGTGACAGCTTCAGTTACACTAACACATGAGATCTCCCCTTACCCCTCCTCACCTCTCTTCACCCCCCCGCCCCAGAACGGGGCCGCGCTGTCGTGCACACGCGCGCACACACACACACACACACACACACACACACACACACACACACCTAAGCTGCCAGGCGGACTCAACTCCCTTGCCACAGCCCCAACCTCCAACCTGAACCCCTAACCTCACATCTTGGTTGATCTGGAGCACCAGTGTGTGTGTGTGTGTGTGTGTGTGTGTGTGTGTGTGTGTGTGTGTGTGTGTGTGTGTGTGTGTGTGTCACCTTCTCCTTTTGACGGGAGTAAATTGAAAATTAAACTACTGGATAGGCCGTTATATAGATGGCCACAGCGATAGCTGTTGATTACTCCCACCTCTCCTTTCTTTTTCTATCTTTTTCTTTGCTGTCCTCATCTTTCTCTCTCTCTATTGCTGATTTAATTAAGTTTAGGAAATGATAAAATAACTGCGTCCACCTGTGGCGGTTCACATTGTACTAATCTCTTTATTTAGTTGGCTTATTCCCAGTCTGCAGATATCGCGGGGCTCACACTGTGGCTGACCTCTCTGCGTGTGATTCACGGGGGAAAGGCAGTGGAAAAGTCTTTCCATACTTTCCAGACCGACACCGGGAACACTAAGAAAATACTGCCCGCCATCTAAACAATTAGATTATGTTAATGTATACGGGCTGCAAGAACATCAATACGGTGACACGGTGGTGCTCGGGAAAAAAATGGCTGTTTTTTGTAGCGTTAATTGAAGCTCACAGCGGTAAAAGACAGCTGCATTCCAGTGCTTCTAAGCATTACGTGTAACAGTGGATGATGATCCCAGAGAGTGAGGTTCTACTCTGCCACAGACCTGCAGCAACTGTCTGATTCACTCATATGGGGATAAATATGCATCAACCATATAAATAAGGACTCTCACACACACACACACACACACACACACACACACACACACACACACACACGGCAAGTTTGCTTAAAGCATGTGGGTGGAGAGTAATTTTGTCATCTCAGAGCAGCTGATATCAAACAGATTGCTTCCCTAAATATTGTCTTGGCTTTTAGGTGCCCATTAACTCATAAAAGATGATAGTAAGTCCAGTCAAACTTTTTTCTCTTCCGGTCTTCCAGTGTGGGAAGATGGCGGCGCGGACTCTCGTTTACAGTGGCCTCACCCAGCACTGACTATGCAGTGTCTTTGTCCACGTCTACGTCTGAGTTTGTGTCATCGTGTGAAGAACTTTTACAAGGATTTATGTCTGTGATCATCTATTTTGTTTGATGGCTGGGAGAGATGGCATTGGATCAGCTGGGAGAGCTTGGTCTGCTGCTTCCGGTGGGCCCAGGGACCACGGCCCTGCCCGGAGCTGCGCTCGAAGAGGAAACACTGAGGGCGGTCTGACAGGACGCGGAAGTGGGGCAGGCTAAGCTAACTGCTAGCCCATGCAGACTGGCAGTTCAGATAAGACCGAGATAAGACTGAGGGCGGTCTGGCGGCAGCCTCGCCTAGCCTTGACTGTGCAGTGTTTTTGTCTGCGTCTGTGTCATCGTGTGAAGTGCAAGGGAGGTGTGTCGTGCTGGAAGAGCTAGCATTCCATCTGCTAAGGGAGACTGGTCTGCTGCGTCCGGTGGGACCAAGGACCACGGCCCTGCCCGGAGCTGCGCCTGAAGAGGAAACGCTGAGGGCGGTCTGATAGGACGTGGAAGCGGGGCAGGCTAAGCTAACTGCTAGCCCATGCAGACCGGCAGTTCCGACAGTCATCCTGGCTGGCGTTTGTTCTCTTGGACACCGAAATTTTTGGACTGTGTTGCAAATTTACAGAATGGACTGTGTTTTTGACTGTTTTTTTTTTTTACTTTGGTTTTGTATGTTTTTGGTGGTGTCGTTTTTGGGTGGTTTTAGATATGTGTTTTTTGTTTTTTTCATGTTGCGCTGCGTTGGGCTGGAAGAAACGACATTTCATCTCTTTTGTGTACACAAGTACATGAATGAGATGACAATAAATTGTTTCTGATCCTCATTGTTCCTGATTACCGATTTCTACAGACCTAAATCACAATTTAGTCCAAGAAGACTTTACAGTCACATTACATTCTAAGCAATGTAAGACACCCCCCCCCCCCGCCCTGCCCCCTATCCAGCTGCAATAATGACTGACCACTAAATCTGTATGAAACAGGACATTGCTGGACAAAAACAAATCACCCATCTCAGATCCTGTAAGGTCCTGAAACACACATACATCAGTCCTCAATGATGAATAAATTCTCAACTTTAGCATTCTTGCCTCTCCATAAGAGAGAACCCCCCCCCCCGATCCATGCATTATTCTGCAAAATCCTACTTCCTCTGCCCTCTGTCATCATTAGCCTTTTGGTTGACAACGCATCACATAAATTCGGTTGTAGTTAAAACTGCTAAACTTTCCCCAGTGCCACAGATGTAACACGGAGAGAGATGGAGGGGCAGAAAAAAGCGCAAAGACGAAAGAGTTGGGGGGTGACAACAGTGTGAACGAGACAAAGGGAAAGGGGGGTAGCAACTGCCTCAATTTGCGGAGGCAGCTTGCATTTGCCTCGTCTTAAGTGAGAGGGGTTCTGAGGGCTTAGTGTGTCCATGATGATGGGGTCTGCATTTTGACTGGGAGGGAAGAGACCAATTAGGCCGTTAATGTGAGTGCTGACGGGCGGATTATTCCCCTGGCTTGCCTGCTCCTTTAAAAACCAGGCAGTAATTACAATAAGAGCAGCCTTAACTCAGCTCCAGAAGTCAGAAGGACGACTGGGAGTTTCACTGCCTCGGTTCTCATCTCTGGCTTACACTATGGAGTGTTTCTCACTGATTTTTGGTGTTGGACTTGTGGTGGGCTAATGTCCTTCACAGCTGGCTTCATCATTTCGGCTTGGGTTTGAAGCTGCCAAACACACTTCGCACACTTCCTGGGCCTTTTGTTTGAACCTTTGACTTAAGAATGGCGGGCTATTGTTCATTTGTACAGGAAGTTTTGCATTTTCAATTAGCCAGCGCTAACTTCGAGTTCCAAGGTGAAGGGACTCTACAGAGGATGCGCACACGTAACTCCCACTCCATCTCTGTCTCGCACATAATCACAAACAGACACACAAAGATACATTCGCATTATGTCTATATTTGGAAGTCTATGTCGTGTGGTACTTCAGTGTTTCCCAGTTTACAGTTACAGGTCAAAGGTCAGGTGTGAGAAGTTGGGGCAGCATCCAACCCACAATGACGCAGGTGCTCTTTTCAGCTCCGCTCATCTGCAGCACGTTGGATGTCCGCTCGGTCGGTCAACTGAGAGCGCAGATCGAGAAACGTGCACTTACATTCTTTCCTTCTCCAAACGCACGCACTCGCGCACACTTTGCGGTCATGACCGTTCTTAGGACCCCATGTAGTTGGGGTATTCTCTTACGGGGCCTTATGTGGAAGCGGGGAATTCGAGCAGCGCTGTCCTCCCAGGGACAAAGGCTGAGTGGCCCCCTGATTTGGGCAGAGGAAGCCCCAGCTTTGGCCCCTGGCCTCAAGGTCTTGGTGGTGCCTCCTCTGGTGCTGGCCAGGTGTGCCAACAGAAGCTGCATTGTGGGCCCCTTACATTACTAACTGAAACAGAGCACATGAGCTTATATAGCTAGCTTGAATAAATGCTTATACGCTATGGTAGATATGTTTACTGGAATGTTGCTGCATTACTAGGACATGGAAAAAGTAGAACATGTTTAAATAATGACTTCTTTTTTGTCTTTGGATCCAAAGTTGTGTCGCTGTGGACTACACAATCGTATGCAGAGCCAGAACTCTCTGCAGCTTATTAAGTAACTGACATGAAACATTAAAGTGAAACATCGCTTTCCACTGTCAGCTGTGCTTCACCCCTTTCTCATCTTTGAAAAATGCTCAGAAATAGACATTTGCTTTTTCGAGGGGAGGGGGGTGTCTGTGATAATAGTATTTCAAGAGTGGGTGAGTGGTTTGTTGTGATAAGACTGTCTTGTCTCTCTGACATGTGTGACGTGTCTATGGACAATAGTCATCATCATCATCAGCCGCTACTCCGGGCTCGGGTCGTGGTGGCAGCAAGCTAAGTAGGGCACTCCAGACGTCCTCTCTCCCCAGCAACGCCCTCCAGCTCCTCCTGGGGGATCCCAAGACGTTCCCAGGCCAGATTGGACATGTAGTCCCTCCAGCGAGTTCTGAGTCTACCCTGGGGTCTCCTCCCAGTTGGACATGCCCAGAAAACCTCCAAAGGAAGGCGCTCAGGAGGCATCCTGATCAGATGCCCAAACCACCTCAGGTGGCTCCTTTCGACACGAAGGAGCAGCGGCTCTACTCCGAGCTGCCTCCCAAAAGTGGTCAGGACTCAAGCATTTGGGACTGTCTACGGACATCAGCAGGGGTCCAATGTTGTTAGATTTACTTCAGGAAATGTGAAATTGTAATATTTGCAGTGAAATGTTGAGACAAATATTGTAGTGTTTTGCTCCAAGAAACATGCTTAAGTGTGTAGTTACTCTTGAACATATACAATAGTAGCTAAGAAATGTTAACCATGGGGATCACCGGTTCGAATCCCAGTGCTACCTCCGGCTTGGTCGGGCGTCCCTACAGACACAATTGGCCGCATCTGCGGGTGGGAAGCCGTATGTGGGTATGCGTCCTGGTTGCTGCACTAGCGCCTCCTCTGGTCAGTCGGGGCACATGTTCGGGGGAGGGAGAACTGGGGTGAATGGCGTGATCCTCCCATGTGCTACGTCCCCCTGGCAGAACGCCTCACTGTCAGGTGGAAAGAAGCGGCCGGCACATGTATCAGAGGGGGCATGTGGTAGTCCGCAGCTCTCCCCGGATCGGCAGAGGGTGTGGAGCAGCGACCGGGACAGCTCGGGAAGAGTGGGGTAATTGTCCGAGTACAATTACCCCACGAAAAAGAAATGTTCACCACGTGTCCTGCTGCCGCCGCTTCAGGTCATTCTCATAGTGCAGGTGACAAAGCCACGTGCTCCACCCTGGTTGATGTCTGCATCGTGTACGGCGTTGGTAACCGAATGACAGAGGGAGATTTCCTACTTACTTATTGACTTACTTACTACTTTTCACGTTAATTAAAGAAACGGGGGACAGAAAGCATAGATACAACAGACATGTTTCGTAGACACTCTACCAACTGCCTTCAATTCTGCTGCCTGCTTAGCTGTCTTTACATACACCGCTTCTGTAATCCCACACACACACACACACACACACACACACACACACACAATCTTACACAGTTTCCTCTCTCCCTCCCTTTAGAATAGGATTTGAAATAGCAGTCGCTTGCACATATTGATTTAACCTACACCCCTTTTAGCTCAGCTCCGCCGCTAAACATCTTGGTTATTCATTCCTCTGGTATTGTTCGTGCAGGCACTTCAAACTCTTACATATTAAAAATAAATGCCATCCTCCACATTTAAAAAAGCCTGGACTTCCTCCTCTCGTGTTCCAGGAAACCATACATCACATTTCTGCATCTGTGGCCAGAACCAACAGTCTGCCCGTCTGGGCTAGCCTGGGCCCACGCTCCGGTCAAAGGTTAAACAGACATCAGTCCTCATCTGCACTCTCTGTCTCTCTCTCAGTCTGTCTGTCTGTCTTTCTGTCTGTCTGTCTTTCTGTCTGTCTGCCTGTCTCTCTCATATTTTCTGCTTTGTTTCAATGCATTTCATTAAAGAACATCAAAAGCGTGCTCTCTCAGCCAACATAGCCCAGACCCAGTGAGAGAGTTGTCGTTTTTTTCAGCTCCGCCACACAGCATTTGGGTGCTACAGTGTACGATAGCTTATTATGGTCTGGCTGACAATGGGGGTTGAGTGTCCCTGGACTGTCTACCCAGAGCAGTTGCATCGCCCATAAATGCCTTTGCCATTATTTTTGCAGCGTGACTTGAGGCCGTAGCGTATTTGGCATACTGTACGTCTGACATGGAAGCTTTCCACAACACTCTGAAAATATAAAACACAATAACCCACACACACACACACACACAAATGCTCACACACCTATATCGGTTAAAGATGTATCAGGCCTCGTTCCCCCTCAGCCAACAGTTACGGCTCCTCTGCTCACACCTGGGTTTGCTAGCGTGTCATATAATAGCTAATCATATTACCCTAATCGCCGCCAGATCAGCACATCCACGCTGACCCCGGCGTGACCCTATGACCCAGCTAGGGAACCCTCACATGGGATCAGTCTGTGAACTTATCTCCCCTAAAAGGAGGATCTACGGATATGACCGGATTCCTTTGGGGGAGTTTGAAAAGGACTGTTGTGTTATGACCCGGTGGCCTTGTGGTTGAACTTCTTGGGGTTCTGTACTAATAGATTTCCAGTTGATTTTTTTTAATGCAATTAGGCTGCTATTAAGCTCATTTACATGGGTTATTATGATCATCACCGAAAACAGGGTAGGATCAAATAGTGGTATATCTCTAAGGAGCAGAAAATGGTTTGTTGTTTTGAAAATACTAATGGACCCTCCGACTCCAGGTTTTGAATGCATCTGAATTTTCCCATTAGTTTTCTTCCTGTTTGTCTAACCCCCTCCCCCTCTGTCTGTCTCTCTGTCTCTCTCTGTCCGTCTCTCTCTCTTTCTCTGTCTCTGTCTCTCTCTGTTTCTCTCTCTCTCTCTCCTCAAGCTGTGTGCTCTCCTCACCCCGCTGCCTTCCTCATTTTCTCTCTCTGAGATCTGTCAGGCAGCTCAGTTCTTGGCACTCTTACCTCCTGCTCAGGGACCCGCTGGATTTCTCCCCTGCAAAAGAGCTTTGCACTGTGCCACAGCCAAGGTGGTGTGCATCTGCCAGCCTATCTCTCTCATTCTCTCTCTCTCTCTCGTCTCCCTCACTCCCTTTATCTCCATTTTTCCAATTTTAGGTCATGCTATCTCTTCTCTCCCCTTTCTCCTGCTCTCTCCCTCAATCTCTGTATCTGTCTTTTAATTTATTTAATCTAGCCTCCTCTGTGTCTCCATTTTATCTGCATCTCTGTCTTTCAGCTTGGCACAAGTTCTGTCTTTTTCTCAGTTGGTATCTCCATCTCATCTCAAACCGCTGTTGATGGAAGTGATTTCCCTCTCTGCTAGATGTATTAGAGGACCAATGCCTCGCCTGTACGAGTATCGCCGGCCAGACAAATGGCCCCGGCCTTTGAGGCCGTCAGCTGATTTTAGCTGTCTGTGCCACGGCGCTGTGTGGACAGACACTGCCAAGCCAAACAACACAGGCAACGGCAGCTAGAGCTCCGGCTTGCGGGAACGCCATTCATTAGGCCAAAATCCACCTCCGCGGCCCCCGTTTGCCTCCTCCCCCTTCTACTCCCCATCTCCCATGTTTTGCCGTCACCCCCCCCGCCCCCCCGTTCCGGTGTTGATGTGGGGGGGTCATGCGGAGGTTAGTCAAATATAGTGAGCTTAGCCTCTCCACACTGTCCATTAACTATCAAAACATGGGAGAGTGGTGCCTGGGATGAGAGCGCCCTGGTCTGGCGGCCATTATTTTTGTCACCGTGTAAACCACAAATCGCTGCAGCCAGGGCCGTTTTATCAAAACTGTGGGACGTTTATGAGTTGTCCATGATGGATCACGAACTGTCTCAAGTCAGCACCTTTAGCTGGGTCCCATCATATTGCTGTTGCTAAATGAGGACAGTCTCTAACCTCAGAGACCTTGACCAAGTAACTTTTGATTTGTCAAGAGATAAAGAAAGATACACTCAGGAGGTGTATACTCTTATGTCTCTTTTGCATTCACTCGCAGTGGCTGTACGTGAAAACGGCAGCCATTTGTCTCCATAAGTGAAGTGATGGAGAGCTACAGGCTGCCGGCTCTGACAGGTTTATAGTCGTATTCTGGCCGATCTCGTGTGCATCGCCCTGGCCTCTAAGTTCTGCGCCTTTACATCGTTTTTATGCACTACCTCAATTTTACCTCGTGTGTCTTCATATTCTCATCCAAAAAGTAGTCTCCCCCTCTCTAAACCTTTGTGTCTCTCTCGACCTCCATTTCCTCTCCGCGTCTCTCTGTTTTGTCTCTAGTGCTCCCTCTCAAACTCTCTTTCTCTGTTTCCTCTTTCTGTCTCGCTTACTCTTTCTCTCTCTCTCTCTCTCTCTCTCTCTCTCTCTCTCTCTCTCTCTCTCTCTATCTCTCTCTCTCTCTCTCTCTCTCTCTCTCTCTCTCTCTCTCTCTCTCTCTCTCTCTCTCTCTCTCTCTCTCGCTCGCTCTCTCTCTGCAGACAGCCACGCACGCCATGCTCCCTTTGCTGTCCCCACTTCCGATCTCTCTAATGTTTTTCAGTCATAATAAATCTGGCCCTGACTTTCTAAAGCAAACAATGCTGTGGCGACTGAGTCCTCCAATAACACTTTGTCAGTTCCAATCAGGCCTGAAATATTACTCAACTGTCTGTGTCTCCCCTGGCTCAGCGTCCCCTTCCCCTGCTTCCTCCCTCTCTCTGTCTCTCTCCGTCTCTCTGTCTCTCTGTCTCTCTCTGTCTCTTTCTCTTTCACTCTTGCTCTTTCAATCTCTCTCCATCTTTCACTCTTTCACTCTCTCTTTCACTCTCTTTCACTCGCTCTCTTTCACTCTCTCCATCTTTCACTCTCTCGCCCTCTCTCTTTCGCTCTCTTTCACTCTCTCACTCTCTCTCCATCTTTCACTCTCACTCTGTCTCTCTATTGCTGTTCTCTTTCTGTTTATTTTTGGATTGCGTAGGCTCTTTCAACTTTGACTGTTTTTTTTTACTCGTTGTTTTTGCCTTATCATAAAATCAAATCTATTTTCCCAATACACTCATAATTTCTGTGGCAAATAAACTTCAATGATTAATAAAACAGTGTTTTCAGGGGGTTTCACTCTCTTCCCTACAACACTGATTTTCCCGCCGTCGCCACCCTCCCCCATTGGCTGAAAATCTTTACCCTGCAAAATTTCAGCTGCATCCTCCTTTGTAGTATCCCTTGGATGAGTTTACCCTGTTTTTCTTTTTCTTATCTTTTTTCCCCGCCGTTGTTGTGCTTTCTTTGGTGTGTTAGCCTGTGGCTATGCTAATCAGCGCCGCCACTCCCCCCCCACTCGGAGACTTCGGGGAACCCGTTAGTAGCGATGCCTGATCGACTGCAGTGCGAGCATGTTCTCTTCATGCATGATTACCGCTGTTGAGAACAGGGGATAGACCACCTCAAAGAGAGCACTGCCCCGACTTCAAAGTCTACCCAGTGAGAACAGCTCTGCCCCTGCATGCACAGCCCCCCCCCCATCCCTAACCCCAGGTCTTAATAAGCCATGGCCTCAACCACCCTTGTAAATACCAATGCATGCACCAGTGCACATGCACAACACACGCGCCCTGCAATATAATGAGCTCGCGGGGTTTTGGTTGGAGTTATTGGTCAATGATTGACTCCTGGTGATGGATGGACACTACTACCACATTGATTCCTGGTGATGGAGGGACACTACTACCACGTTGACTCCTGGTGATGGAGGGACACTACTACCACGTTGACTCCCGGTGATGGAGGGACACTACTACCACATTGATTCCTGGTGATGGAGGGACACTACTACCACGTTGACTCCTGGTGATGGAGGGACACTACTACCACGTTGACTCCCGGTGATGGAGGGACACTACTACCACGTTGACTCCTGTTGATGGAGGGACACTACTACCACTTCTCTGGTTTGAGTCCATTCTGAGCCACGTGTTTATTCAGAATCTGTGTGCGCTTCCATTTCTTTCTTCTTCTTTTTTCCCCCCTAAATTTCTGATTTTTTCCTTTTTCTCCCAATTTAGTGGCCAATCGATCCCTATTTTAGTTCAAACACCCACCCTCGTACTGCATGTGTTCGCCAACTGCATCCCCCCCGGCCGGCAGTCTCGAAGGAGATGCCTCCCCACTTTCGTGACAAGGTGAATCCAGGCCGAACCACTGCTTTTTCCCACACACACAGAGACGCATTCATGTGACGAACACAAGCCGACTCTGCTCCCCTCCCGAAGATAGCGTTGCCAATTTTTGCTGCTTCACCGAGTCCGGCCATAGCCGGGTCTGATGAGACCGGGGCGCGAACCCCGGTCCCCAGCGGGCAACTGCATCGCTTCCATTTCTTTCATTCTTTTTTTTTTGTTTTGGACCCCCCCTCCACAATTGTACTTAGCCAGTTACCTCACTCTTCCGAGCCGTCCCGGTCGATGCTCCACCCCCTCTGCCAATCCGGGAAGGGCTGCAGGCTACCACATGCCTCCTCCGATACATGTGGAGTCACCAGCCGCTTCTTTTCACCTGACAGTGAGGAGTTTCACCAGGGGGATGTAGCGCGTGGGAGGATCACGCCCTTCCCCCCCGAACAGGCGCCCCGACTGACCAGAGGAGGCGCTAGTGCAGTGACCAGGACACATACCCACATCCGGCTTCCCACCTGTAGACACGCCAATTGTGTCTGTAGGGACGCCCGACCAAGCCGGAGGCAACATGGGGATTTGAACCGGCAATCCCCGTGTTTGTAAGCAACTGAATAGACCGCTGCACTACCCTGGCGCCCAAAATCGTTTCTTACATTCTTACGTGATTCAACTTAAATCTGTCATCATAAAGAATATTGTTTGTCCTTAATGATGTGAGTGTGATCGGATTTATGAGTCTCACCTGCGTGGAGACCAAATGAACATTTAGCACAGCATTGAGATAATACACGTGAGATGTTTTTTTTTTTTGGGTGCTCTGTCTGGTTAAAGATCAAACGCGGGGGAGATGTTTGGAGTGAATTAAGTGTGCGATGAGAGACGGTAATGATTTAATTGCTCAAGAAAGCTGTCGAAAACATAAAAGTGAGCAGCCACGTCCAGGAAACCAATAAATACAAGTTACAGAGTGAACTTCTCCTCACTCCGTCTCCATCCCCTCAGTAGAACATGGAGGGATGGGGGGGGGTTCAGAGGAAAGGAGAGGTCAACTCACATTTCCTAAAAAGCTTGAAGAGGCGAAGTGTGTGTGTGTTCATGTGCACATGCATGTGGGTGTTAGCATAAATGTGGAACTGTGCCTGAGGCGCTACTAATGACGGCGCTCTTACTCGGTGGAAACATGGGAAGCAGGAGCGACGGAGAGAAAATGAGAGGGGGAAAAAAAGGGAAGTAAGTGACACCCTTACCTGGCAGACTGAAAGCTGTCATGGTTTGCCATTCATGGGGACATTCGAGTGAATTGAAAAGTAAAGGAAGACTTCTGTAAGTGGCACGGGGCGTGAGTTTGTATCGCCTTCCCCCCAGCGATGGGCCTCTATCCAAACACAACTTCAGTTACTTACAATTTTCTCTCAAGCCTCTGGGATTATTACTGAATGTACAGGTCAGCCATGTAATATATCCATCACTGTTCCTTCAGGGGGGGAAATGGTAGACGTAAGGTTTGCGTGATATGGGGAAAGGAGTTTGTTTGGAGTAGTGCTAATGTTAAGGAAGCTGTTGCAGGCTCTCTCAATGGGAGGTTATGTCAATTGGGGAGTATGTCAAGGTTATTCCTTTCCATTAGATCTCAAGGCCTATTTATATTAAACATTTGTTTGAACAGCCAGAATAAGATTTAACTTTTACCCTAGCCACAGCGTTTTCAATTTGTTTTATTTAAAAGCAGCAAACTATTTTATGACGTTTACACCCCACTTCCACACACACACGCACACACCTCGCAACACTCATTTCCCTTTCCGCTCGATGCAAAACGCTCTCTGACATAAGACCAAACATCCACCTGGAGCCAGTCAGGTATGGTGTCACACTTTCTGGATTGGTAGACTCCATCCAGTCTTAGCAGCTAGCGCACTGCTTACATAACCTCCAACCTCTCTAATGCATTAATTGGAGTGAAGTATGTGCAAGTCTACTTATTCTGATGGAGCGTGTTAGTAATTGCTCACTGACCCAAATATAATTTTTACTGGTGTCTCTGCTAAAGCCTGACCCCCATCCTAACCCTTCCCTCTTATTGCTTATTGTTGTCAAGCCAAGTCAATTTTATTTGTATAGCCCAATATCACAAATTACAAATTTATCTCAGGGAGCTTTGCAGCAACACAACATCCTGTCCGTAGACCTGGTATCAATGCTTTGTTGGTGTTATGTAAGGCACATGCTGCAGGCTTTTCCTTACCTTTCTTTTATTCTTTTTTTGGGGGAATTATTTTCTTCCCAATTATATCTCGCCAATTACCCCACTCTTCCGAGCCATTCCGGTCGCTGCTCCACCCCCTCTGTCGAGCCGGGGAGGGCTGCAGACTACCACATACCTCCTCCTATACATGTGGAGTCACCAGCTGCTTCTTTTCACCTGACAGTGAGGAGTTTCACCAGGGGGACGTAGCATGTGGGAGGATCATGCTGTTCCCCCCAACCCCCCCCCAAAACATGCGCCCCAACCGACCAGAGGAGGTGCTAGTACAGTGACCAGGACACATACCCACATCCCACCCACAGACATGGCCAATTGTGTGTGTAGGGACGCCCGACCAAGCCAGAGGTAACGCGGGAATTCAATCCGGTGATCCCTGTGTTGGTAGGCGACGGAATAGATCGCTACACTACCCGGACGCCCCTTTCCTTACCTTTCTGATAGCTTCAAGAATATTTTGTTTTGTCTGGGATTTAGCTAGCCAGACAAAATCCAAGATTGCATAAGTCAATGCTAGCATTTAAAGCAGTTATATTGTTTTTTTGCCAGTTTGTTTTGCTTGGTCTAATTTCTCAGAGAACGCCACATATCATGTTCAAGACATCTCTCTTTTGAAATCCTGTTGAGGTAATAGTATTACACCATGACCATTTTAGAAGGTTGTAACTGTGCTCTATTATATAACTTGTAAATCTGGTATAGATAAGACAATTACGTACACTGAAAAATAGTATAGAAAATGAATAACCTAACAAAACATAAAAATTGGTACATTTTTACAGTCTGATACAAACTGAGGGATACAAAAGGAAACTAGCCTAAGGCCTCATTTATTGGTTCCCCCTTTTTCTCCACTATTGTTCTTGGCCAGTTACCCCACTCTTCCGAGCTGTCCCGGTCGCTGCTCCCTCTGCCGATCCGGGGAGGGCTGCAGATTACCACATATCTCCTTCGATACATGTGGAGTCACCAACCGCTTCTTTTCACCTGACAGTGAGGAGTTTCGCCAGGGGGACGTAGCACGTGGAAGGATCATGCTATTCCCCCCAGTTCCTCCCCCCTGAACAGAAGCCCTGACCGACCAGAGGAGGCGCTAGTGCAGCAACCAGGACACATACCCACATCCGGCTTCCCACCCGCACACACAGCCAATTGTGTCTGTAGGGATGCCCGACCAAGCCGGAAGTAACACGGGGGTTTGAACCGGTGATTATTTATTGGTTTTTTAGTTGTACTGTAGTTTGCAAAAAATGTGTCCACAAAAAAAGCGTTTTCTTGGATTGTTTTTGCATACAAAAAAGTGTTTTCTTTTATCGTTGCTCTATCGGAGAGGCAGAACAGTTTTATACAATGTAGAAGGGATATTGGTCTTGCAATGGGCTCAGAAGAGGTGCTAGATAGGTTGCTGCTAACACTTCAGAAGAGTTTCTATAGCCATGCAGAAGGGTTCATCACCCACTGGGAAGCTTTGTCCAGTGCAAAGCCTCTACAAACTTATTCCGCAACAGATAAATGATCTCTAAATAACAGTTGTTTTCTTTCTATTATTTATTTCCAATATTAGAACACTTAACAGTTTCCTGTGTCAACAAGTGACCCATTTCTCTTAAGCTAGCCCTCTGACACAGCACTCTTATATCCAAGCTAGGATCCCTTATCATCTAAAGATAGTACACACTGGACTATATTAACTGCTCTGCACCAACATGCACATACACACTTTACTTGCCATGCATATTCTAAATATGAACTTTGCTGTTTTTGTTCAGCCACTGAGAGTATACATACCCAGACATGTATGTGACCTCTTGTTCACACATGTTTATAAATTGTAGTGAGAGACAGAAAATACACGCCAATACTGAGTCCCATGGAGCCTGTCGATCAATTAAGCATCCGTCGCCTTCTTGTTTCAGACATAGCAATAACAAACCTCCAAGAGGAGGAACTCAACCTCGCTAATTAATGACGCCTTTATTTTCCTTTCTGCCAAGTAAGGACGGCATAGACACTAGGCCCTTGCCCCAAGGCATGCGATATCATCAAGAGAGGTGAAAGAAAGAACAATTGAAAGAAGAAAAGATGGAGAAGTTGGGCAATGGTGTTATTGAAAAAAAAAGATAAAGTGTGGTATTTAACCTGGAGATCTCATTTATTGTGGTTGGCATGAAGTAGTTCAGCTGGATGGGCAAAAAGATGTTCACTTTCACGCGCACAGAAATTTAAGGAAAGAAAATAAATGTGCTCTCTCTCCCCCCCCCCTCTCTATCTAATACATTTATTTGTCCAGTGTCCTAGGTTGGTGGGTGTGTTTGATTTGCTAAGGGGCTGGTTTTTGGGCTTGGCGGAGGCTTTTTCCTTTCAGTTGTTTGTGTATGGTCCCAAATACCTAGCTAGGAAGAAAAGTACGCAAACAATTATACATTTTATCAGCTATTGCCAAATTAGCCATCTGGTTGAGCCGTAAGAACCAGGCTTGGGCCATGGGCTGTGTGGACCCTGTGCAGGTTCTTAAAGGTCTGCTGAAAGCTCAGATCAGGGTGGAGTATTCTTACTACAAAATGGTAGACAATTTAGAGGCTTTCAGCCTTAAATGGGCAATAGGGGGAGTATTGTGCTTAATGGATGATGATGAAGACCTGGTTTTCTGTTTCTAAGTTGTGTATCAAGGGTGAGCCCTGGCTGCATATTTGGCTTAGGCTTACGTTTTTTATTTTATTTATTTATTCTTTTATTTAATTTGTGTTTGTGATTTTGGGCCATGCATGTAGAGTTGACTTAAGTTTGGAACCTGTTTGTTGGTATGCATACTTGTGTTTTGAATTACTTAATGAGAGTTTGTCTGAAACTGTTTTTGTTATTGTTTTTAGGTGGATTATAATAAGATATATTGGATTATAATAAAAGGTATATGTTTTGAGAACTGATCTCAGACAAAAAAGCGTTTGCAAAGAGGAATACTGCAGTGATCTTTACAATTGTGACCTCAGTGAAAACCAGGAAGTATACAACCAACTGATAGTTGATGAGAACAAAGGCGCAGAAGACGAAGATCACATCTTAAGATGCAAAGTTAAGAAGAAGCCATCAAACATCTGAAAAATGACAAAGCACCAGGAGCAGGCAATATACCAGCGGAACTAATCAAAAATGGTTGGCAACCAAGTTATAGACATCTTACTTAGCATCTGTAACAAAATGTATTGCCTGGAGAAATGGCCTATGCAGTGGACTACTTTGTTACTGATTCCACTTCCAAAGAAAGGAAACTTGAAATTGTGCAGCAACTACAGAACCATTAGTCTAATCAGCCATGCAAGCAAGGTAATGCTCAGGATCATCACACCACAAGTTGAGCAGATTCTTGCTGAAGAACAAGCTGGTTTCAGGACTGGGAGAAGCACAACTGAGCAAATCTTCAATTTGAGGGTTCTTTGTGAAAAATTTACAGAACATCAACCAGAAGTCCATCACAACTTTATTGATTTTAAGAAAGCATTTGACAGAATGTGGCAACAGGCTGTATGGAAAATCATGAGAAAGCATAACGTCAACGAACACCTTGTCCAAGTTATCGAAGCTCTTTATAAAGATTCAAAAATCGCAGTGCTAGTGGACAGCACACTCAGCGACTGGTTCACTACCACAGTAGGAGTGAGACAAGGTTGTTTACTGTGACCGTGCCTTTTCAATTTATTCCTTGAAGAGATTGTCGCCAACGCTATGGAGGGTTTTGAACCAACCCTCACGATCGGCGGAAGAAAAATCCCCAACCTTTGCTTTGCAGATGACATAGCTCTAATCATCAGCAACAGGGAATGACTAGCTGAAATAACCAGAAGACTGGACAAGGTGGCTAAGAACATGGGTATGTTATCAGTACTCAAAAAAGCAAAATCATGACAACAAAAGATCACCCGAGGAGGGAGACTGAATAGATTGAAGAGCAGAACACGGAAGTCATTGTTGGCAGCGAAAGACTTGAGGAAGTCACGTCTTTCAAATATCTCAGATCTGTGATTAACGAAGACAGAAGATCAGAAAAAGAAATGAGGAGCAGAATCGCCATCGCAACAAATGCAATGACCAAGCTCAACACAATCTGGAAAGATAAAAAACTTGGAATGAAGTCAAAAATGCAACTGCTCCGCACCCTCATCATAGCAACTCTTCTATGCAGTGCAGAATCCTGGACCCTAACAAAAGCTATGGAGAAAAACATACAAGCCTTTGAACTTAGAGCATATAGAAGAATGCTGCAAATCCCATACACGGCACAGGTCACCAACACTGAAGTGCTGAACACAGTTAAGGAAGCTATTGGTCACCATGATAGTTTACTGACAATGATAAAAAAAAGGAAACTAAACTGGTTTGGCCACGTTTGCCGAACGGAAAGGACACTTGTAAAGGACATTCTGCAAGGCCTGGTAGAAGGGACTAGGAAGAGAGGGAGACCGAGAAAAACCTGGGTAAACAATGTTGGAGAATGTCTACAGATGAGCGTAGTGGAGGCGGGGGGAGCTGCGATGGATAGGGAATGGTGGAAAAGACTTATTGAGGCATCAGCTGTGCTCCTACGCAGTGGCGCCCCCAAGGGGCGGCCAGGGGTGGCCACGGCCACCCTGATAGTATCCCTGGCCCCCCCGCGGGCCCCCCCAGCCACGAGTCGCATATGCAGAATATGCTTCTGATTATGCATAATATGCTTCTATCTGATATCTTACATTAGGTGCTGTTCATTTAAATCAATAATGTATATTTTTCTTAACTCTCCTATTGACAGTTTTCAACTAGCCTATACAGTATACTACAGCAGCATCATAGAATCCCCGAAATTCAGTCATGGCTTTTGGTTTTGGTGTGCCACCCCAAGATTTGCAGTGGCCCCATTTGGCCACCCCGATGAAACATTTCTGGGGGCGCCACTGAGTCCTACGACCTCCTTAGGTTACAGAACTGATGATGATGATGATGATGATGATATGTTTTGAATATCAGCTGTTGGACTGAGTAAATATATTTTTGAAAATCAAATCTCACCCTCTCTCTCTCTCTCTCTCTCTCTCTCTCTCTCTCTCTCTCTCTCTCTCTCTCTCTCACTCACTCATTCACTCACTCTCTCTCGCTTGCTCTCTCTCTCTCTCTCTCTCTCTCTCTCACTCACTCACTCACTCACTCACTCACTCATTCTCTCGCTTGCTCTCTCTCGCTTGCTCTTTCTCTCTCTCTCACTCACTCACTCACTCACTCTCTAATTTACTCACTGACATACACACATAAAAACACACTCACTCACTCATTCAACTCTCACTCACACTCTTGCTCTCTCTCTCACTCACTCACTCTCGCTCTTTCTCGCTCTCTCACTCGCTCATTCACTATCGCTTGCTCTTTCTCTCTCTCACTCACTCACTCTCTAATTTACTCACTCACTCACTGACATACACATAAAACACACTCACTCACTCATTCAGCTCTCATTCACACTCTCTTGCTCTCTCTCACTCACTCACTCACTCATTCAACTCACACTATTGCTCTCTCTCTCACTCACTCACTCTCTCGCTCTTTCTCGCTCTCTCACTCGCTCATTCACTCACTCTCACTCTCTCTCTCTCTCTCTCACTCACTCACTCACTTGCTCACACACACAGAGACACTTACACACACACAGACACACAGTGACACATGCTTATACCACATACACATATTTCTGCATCATTAGGAGGGAAGGCAGAGTGGTCCTATGTAGCCTACTCTTCATCAGATCTACAATGCATGAAGAAATTAATGTTCATTCTGGCATCCCTGCAAAAACCAGGACCTTAACCTGGGGCTGTGTGTGTGTGTGTGTGTGTGTGTGTGTGTGTGTGTGTGTGTGTGTGTGTGTGTGTGTGTGTGTGTGTGTGTGTGTGTGTGTGTGCACGCGCACACACATATATCCCAGCGGGGATAGAAAATGGGAGTCCAAACTGGTTTCGGGGTTAACCATTGGGGTCAGTAATTGATAGGCTCACTTTCTGACCCCCCACCCCCCTTCCATTAGACGCCTTCTGTTGGCCAAAGACAACTGGCTTTAAATGACTGTATAAAGCAAAACAGTCTTGGCTCTCGTGGTTCCTGTCCCCTTTTTTTTTTCCACGTCAGAATCGCGTCATGAAATGTGACGGGGCCTGACGGGTTTCATGTTCTCTTCCCATGCCGGACACGCGAGCGTCAGTTGTCACGGAAAACAGAATGGCCGGTCTAACAACAGGAAGTTTACTTTTAGATACGGTCAGGGGATACTGCGTTGACATCATGTAAGATGGCAGCGTAAATAAGACGCGGCGGCGCTTTGCAGCTGTAATTTTTAAGCGAAGGAATGGGGTTGATTGGAGAGTATTTTGGTTGGCTCCCCCCCCCCCCCCCCGCGGGAATTTATGGGGTCACTGATTGTTGTTAATGGCTATTTTTGAGCGAGTCAAAAGCTGTGTTTCTTGGCAAGCGTTGGGGTCAGTTAGGGGAAGGGCACATTTCGATGTTTCTTTTCGTATGTTAATGTCGCCAGTTTTCTAAGGTCACTGCGATGTGAAAAGTTAATGCAAGAAGGAAAAACACCGCACCCTACGCTTTTTCAAGGTCCAGGTCCTTGCAGGTATTTCCCAAACGGTAAATCTCAAACGAGAGGTGGCTTGTCTTATGATTTGCTCAAGGCTGTGTTTTATTATTATTATTATTATTATTATTATTATTATTTCTTTTCGCCGTCGCCGTCATTACTTAACCTTTCCGAGTTGTTTCGTTAATATCTTCCTCATTCTCAGGTGCTGGCATGGCTTCTGGGGCCCTGCCCGCTGTGTGGGTTGTGTTGCTGTGGGTAAGCCGCCGCCTCGCCCGAGGTGGACCTGTGGGATTTCTCCCCAGCTCTCTTCTCCACCTCATTGGTCAGGGCTCGTACCGCTACATCCTTTAATCTGCCCCCTAATGCTGGTAATAAGTAACATACGCATGCATGCACACATGCACACCTTCACCCGCATGCAGGTTAGAGAGCCAGAACGTGCTGCAGACTCCAGCTTCCTCTTCGCGAAAGCCAAAAGAGGTGGCGGTAGAAAAAAGTTCAGTGTCTGTGCCGCTGCTTGGAAATATCAACAGCGGGGGGTGGGAGGGTGCGGGTAGGCTCCGGGACCTCTGTAGAGGCCTTTGCCCCGTGTTACCGCCGTTTCACCACATCCAAATAAAACCCGCGTACGCACCGCCGCTTCTCAAAGCAAGACCACCAACTCCCCTCCGCTGCAGGGTGCTTGTTTGAACGCAAACACAAGACCAATTAACTGGACTGGTTGTAAATTTGTGTAGGAATTGACTTTTCTGTTGGCGCCGTCCTGAATATCCTAGAAAGTCCTAGGAAGGGAAGAGGGAAGATTCTCTGCCTTGTTCATATATAAAGAATATATTCAAATGAACATGTTCACGTAGTGGGAACACTTCACCATGTGTAATTTAATCAGACATTCTGCTGCTGCCAAGGAATTGCACTTATTTGCCAATTGTCTTGCAAATTCAAATTCAGAGTGACCCCGTGTGATAAATAGGACCACCCCCCCCCTTTTCTCCCCAATTATATCCGGCCAATTACCCCACTCTTCCGAGCCATCCTGGTCTCTGCTGATCCGGGGAGGGCTGCAGACTACCACATGCCTCCTCCCATACATGTGGAGTTGCCAGCCAGTTCTTTTCACCTGACAGTGAGGAGTTTCACCAGGGGGACGTAGCGCGTGGGAGGATTACACTATTCCCCCCCTTAACAAGAGCCCTGACCGACCAGAGGAGGCGCTAGCGCAGCGACGAGGACACATACCCATATCCGGCTTCCCACTCGCAGACACGGCCAATTGTGTCTGTAGGGACGGCTGACCAAGCCGAGGGTAACTTGGGGATTCGAACCTGTGATCCCCGTGCTGGTAGGCAACGGAATAGACCGCTCTGCTACCCAGACGCCCATAAATAGGACCACTTTATCCTTTGTGTGTGTGTGTGTTTGTGTGTGTGTGTGTGTGTGTGTGTGTGTGTGTGTGTGTGTGTGTGTGTGTGTGTGTGTGCAGCCGTGATGTTTTCCCCTGTCTACGGTGTGTTTCTATAGAAATAAGTTTTATTAATGTGAACCACGATCAGGTTTCAGATAACCATCCCTGCTCCGCTCAGTCCGTCCTCACCAGGTCCAGACAAGGAGGACAGGATGACGGAGGCCTCGCGAGACGCTATGAGGGCATTCAGGAGGCCACTTGTGGATGTGTTCTGTCAGGTTTTCCACTGCCGATCAATTAAAAATGTTATCAAAACCTGTCCCGATATCTGTGACCGCGTGTCCTCTGGAGCCAGACCTGTGCACCTGTGGACTTCATCCCTCGCTGGACTCTAAAAGGACGGGTCTGTGTCTTTGCAGGGCCGACGATGCGGAGGCAGTCTGAGGCCAGAGGGTGAAAACAATATTGTGACGATAGTGAAACCTTAACAGCTGGTTTCTCTGTGGGGTTTCTGAAAGGAAATGGAAAGGAAAAGGTCTTTAGCTCTTATCTGCACGGTGCTCTGTGCTGCGGGGCTTCATGTACGCTCGTCTGAAGCCATTACATGAGGTGCGAGCGCACTAAAATATCTGCTGTACCGTAACCATCGACTCTCTCATGTCATTTACATTCCCTCCTCTTTCCCCATCATCATCCCCCACCCCCCCTTTTCTATCAGTTTAGGCTAACACACATTCCACACTCCCATAATCACATGAATAATACGCTGTGTACATTTAGATTTATGCATTTCATCTGGATGCATATTCCCACAAATGGCAAGCTCACCGTCAATGTACACACTTATATACACACTTACACACTGCTGCAAGAACACGATGAGGCCATGGCCTGTCCGATACGGAAACGAGACGCCGCCCGTCTCCGTGTGGTGCCGTCGTTCACTGCCATCATGTAAACGTTGACTCTTGACTGGTTTTACCTTGCAGAGGAGCACGAGCCATTGTGAAGAGCTTGACCTGGAGAGAGGAGGAGAGAGGAGCAGTACCCGGTGTAGAAACCCACCCAGACCGCCTGAAACTGGCCTCCTCAATACG
>NC_079213.1:31762206-31799706 GCF_029633865.1 Lampris incognitus | reverse complement strand
GTGCTACGTCCCCCTGGCGAAACTCCTCACTGTCAGGTGAAAAGAAGCGGCCGGCGACTCCACATATCTCGGAGGAGGCATGTGGTAGTCTGCAGCCCTCCCCGGATCGGCAGAGGGGGTGGAGCAGCGACCGGGATGGCTCGGAAGAGTGGGGTAACTGGCCGGATACAATTGGAGAGAAAAAATCCCCCCCAAAAAATTCAAAAAATTAAAAATAAAAAAAAGTTCCTGAATAATACACATATAACACGGTAGGTTATTTGTGCGGTAATTACGTTGCACTTGGCCCGGTCTGTCTGTGCTGCACCTCTCCTCGCCGTTCCCTGACACGCCCACAGACAGGATGAGCATGCTGATGTTGAACCTGAGTAATGCAGCGCACACAAGGTCATCAGTCGGTCACCAGTCACGTACCTGCTCCATGTGTGTGTGTTGCAACTAGCTAGCTACCGCCAGTCAAACACAAACGCTGCTCCAGTTTGTCCGGAAGAGGTCGCCGCCACTGGTCGGGGGGATAAAAGCTGCATGGGCGATGATAACGCAGAGGCCCAGACGGCAAAGAAGGCTTCATTCAAAAGGAAGCGCGACGAGTCGTACCTGAAATATGGCCGTACTGCGCCCGATGACACGCGTGTCGTTACCGTCTTGTTGCATGGAAATCAAACCCAGCGCTCCCACACATTCAGTGATGTTGGTGAGTTGCTATGTCCCCCCCTTTTTCTCCCCTATTGTATCCAGCCAATTACCCCACTCTTCTGAGCCATCCCGGTCTCTGCTCCACCCCCTCTGCCGATCCGGGGAGGGCTGCAGACTACCACATGCCTCCTCCGAGATATGTGGAGTCGCCGGCCGCTTCTTTTCACCTGACAGTGAGGAGTTTCACCAGGGGGGACGCAGCACGTGGGAGGATCACACTATTCCCCCCAGTTCCCCCTCCACCCCAACAGGCGTCCTGACCGACCAGAGGAGGCGCTAGCGCAGCGGCCAGGACACACACCCACATCCGGCTTCCCACCCGCAGACACAGCCAGTTGTGTCTGTAGGGACGCCCGACCGAACCGGAGGTAACACGGGGATTCGAACCTGCGATGCCCGTGTTGGCAGGCAACGGAATAGACCACCGTGCCACCTGCAGTGTTTTTACTGTGCTCATGTTGGGAAAACATGCACTGTGTGTTCAATATGCAAACATTACTTAAATACTATAACGCTATTGACATAAATGTAACCTATATTCTGGATGTGATTAACACACACACACATGCGCGCACACACACACATGCGCGCACACACACACACACACACACACACACACACACACACACACACACACACACACACACACACACACAGCGCTGGCCGCTCTGCAAGAATATTGTCAATATTAAACCAGTCCACTGTGCAGAAAAGGTTGGGGACCCCTGCTCTAATACATGTGCTTCGGAAACCGGTTGTGCATGAGTGCGTTTGTGTGTGTGTGTGTGTGTGTGTGTGTGTGTGTGTGTGTGTGTGTGTGTGTGTGTGTGTGTGTGTGTGTGTGTGTGTGTGTGTGTGTGCGTGTGCGTGTGTCTAGGTATTTGGCTGTGCCGATATTTGCCCGAGTGTCTGTGTGTGGGAGGTGTTTTGTCCTCTGGTGGTACAAGGTCTTGGCATTGACTACCAGTGTGTCCCCATCATACACACTGCAGTAACCCCAACACACACACACACACACACACACACACACACACACACACACACACACACACACACACACACACACACACACACACACACACACACACACACCCTCTCTACACTCTTACTGATGTTTCTCCTTTACCATTCCTCCCCTTTCTCTCTCTCACCTGCTTTCCCCTTTCTTTGTTTTCCCTGCACACTGTGTGTGCGTGTGTGAGTGAGTGTGTGTGTGTGCGCACGAGTGTGTGTGTCTGTGTGTGTGTGCATGAGTGTGTGTGTGTGTGCATGAGTTTGTGTGTACGCACAAGTGTGTGTGTGTGCGCGCGCGAGTGTGTGCGCGCGAGTGTGTGTGCGCGAGTGTGTGTGGGTGTCTGTGTATGTGTTTTTGTGTGTGTGCGAGTGTGTATGTGTGTGTGTGTGTGTGCGAGTGTGTGTGTGTGCACGAGTGGAATTCCACATTTGTGAGTTTACATGTGAGCACTTGTGTGAACACGTGTGCGCGTGTGCGAGACAGTCACGGAGAGGGAAGTGTGTGTGGGATGTGTGTTGCGCTGTGTGTGATGTGTGTTGCGCTGTGGAAAGGTCAAGCTTATGTCTTATTTCATATGCGGCTGGAGTGTAATTAGTGTCCCGCGTCACTGCTCCGGGACCGGCGTGTCCGTCCCCTGGCCACCGTGGCCGCCGTCAGCTCTGCGTCACCAGCTGATCCCAGAACAGATGTGAGCCCTTTAACCTCAATTAGCGATCGCCTGTTACGCCGGCAGTTTAAAGCCCCGCCGAGCCCTCGCGCTGTCGTCGCTCCTCATCATCGTCGTGACATTTCGTTTGATTGTTGGAGGAAATGTTGTGGTTTAGGTAGAACAAAAAAAATTGAAATAAAATAAAATAAAATAAAATAAAAAAGGAGTTCAACAAAGAAATAATAGCCTCGGCGCTAATGGCTTCTCTCGGAAGTTGACTCATTGTTTCTTTGCTTGTCTGTTACCGAAGTATAGGAGGCATAATTTCAGGGGGGTTTTCTCTTCTTTCTTTTTTTTTCCCTTTTTTTTCTCAACACAGTCGGAAGAACAGAGCGATAATAGAATCATTGATGAATGAGCTGAATGTAGTTAGAGAAGCGTGAAAGAGGAAGAGAAAGAGGCGGCGGGGGCGGGTGGGTGTGGGGTGGTCGGGGTGGGCTTGAGATTAACGTAGCACAAAGCAAATTGGGTTTGCCATTATTACACAATTCAAACTGCAGAAAGCCCCTAACCATGAGAGACAAATGAGGCCTGAGATTCATAAAAGCTCCATTAACGGCAGCAGAGAGAGTGAGGGCAGACCATCAATGGGTCCATTTAATGTCCGACGTTTATAGATCTGTGTCCGTGGCCTGTGGCACGGGACGACTATACTTAAGGGCCCCTGCTTTTCAGGGACATCTGGCCTCAAATTAGTATCGAAATAGATTCTTTGAAAGCTTCCCTGCTCACACCAGTCAAGTTAAACCAAGTGTAGGGGGCAATTTGACTTGGTTGTAGAACCCCGGGGTAGGAACTCCTCGCGGGAGCTAAGGGCCCCTCACTCTGACTCTTTGAGCAGGAAAGCCGTCGCCGTTTGCGTTGTGAAGCTCTTTTTCAGCCTTGTCGTCGAGACCGCTCAAGAGAAGGCCGAGTCCAGAGCGAGACTTTAAGATCCGAGACTTTAAGTTGGCGAGTCCAACTCAGAACCGACGGGGCCAAATGTTCTGTAAAGACTGGCGACAGAGCCCTGGCTGTCGCAGTTCTACCATCGTAAAAGTCAACATTTCACAACTGTGTAATATTTATTTCTGCCTTTTTTCCTCTGCCGAGGAAGGAATGTTTCAAATTCCAGCTTTCCAGTGTTTCAGAGACATTAATACATAATAATAATAATACAAAACAAACTACTGGGGCGTCCGGGTGGCGTATAGTCTGTTCTGTTGCCTACCAACACGGGGATCGCCGGTTCAAATCCCCGTGTTACCTCCGGCTTGGTCGGGCGTCCCTACAGATGCAGTTGGTCATGTGTGCAGGTGGGAAGCCGGGTGTGGGTTATGGGTCGTGGTCGCTGCACTAGCGCCTCCTCTGGTCATTCGCGGCGCCTTTTGGGGGGGGGGTAGTGTGATCCTCCCACACACTATGTCCCCCTGGTGAAACTCCTCACTGTCAGGTGAAAAGAAGCGGCTGGCGACTCCACATGTATGGGAGGAGGCATGTGGTAGTCTGCAGCCCTCCCCGGATCGGCAGAGGGGGTGGAGCAACGACTGGGACGGACGGCTCGGAAGAGTGGGGCAATTGGCCAAGTACAACTGGCGAGACAATCAAAAAAAAAGAAAAAAGAAACACACCCTCCTCAGGGAAAATTTGTAATCAATCTCAAAAATAAGTGGGAAAAAAAAGTACTTCACCGGTCTGTAAAAATGATCACGAGTTCGCACAGTCTGAGACCGAGTCAAGTCTGAGACCGAGTCAAGTCTGCGTCTTTATGCTGTTCACTCCGAGACTAAAACGGTACCTTCAAAGTGCCGACCGAGTACTGGTACCATGCACTACTATAGTACTCCGACCCTACTCTTTTCAATCATTGTGCATTTACCTAAACTGGGTTCTTCTTTTACATTACTCCACCTCAGAATACTGCTTTATCAAATGGTGCTCTAACCTACTCTAAAAACCTGTCATCCCCCCACACCTCCACCTGTTTTGTTGTTCCCTTCCATGTTAGCATCAACAGTTAGTTACCAGCCATTAGCAGGTGCATGTAGGAGATGAATGGAATCATCCCGGTTCCCATAAAGTCACAGCCATAACCATAACAGAGCCGCTACCACATTCTGCTCAGCGAACTGAGAACGCATCATCACCCATTCAGGCTAATGTTCTAATACGTCTTAATGCTAATGTCAACGTGAGAGTGGGGCTCGACGGATGGAGCCCCCAGCACAAACCAGATTATCCAACCATCTGACTGTCTCTCAAATGGCTCGAGTGGGGAAATAGACTGTCTCATTATCATCACCCATGGATGGCTCTCCACTAATCTCAAGAAAATGATGCCATCACAGTCTATGAATATTAGCATAGCGGCGGCGCACTCCAGGCCGCTTTCTATGGGCACAAATTGGGACATAAGTCACACACTCATCACGGATGGCGTCGGTGTACAAGGTGAGGGCATCCGTCAGAAATATAGACACAGATGGTGCTGAGGTCCATTTTCATACCGAGACAACGGGGGGGGGAGAGAGAGAGAGAGAGAGAGAGAGAGAGAGAGAGAGAGAGAGAGAGAGAGAGAGAGAGAGAGAGAGAGAGAGAGAGAGAGAGAGAGAGAGAGAGCGAGAGAGAGCAATGAGCCGATCAGGGAATAGAGGGTTCCAGGATTGTTTATTGCTGAGCTGTAATTGGATAAACCAGGCGTCTAACCTTTTTAGGCCTGTCACTTTGCTACGTTCTCGGGAGGCCCATCCGAGATGCTGTGATTGAATTTGCTGCAAATTGAAAACTTTATCCCGTTTTTTCCTTCTCTTGTTTTAAGAGTGTTGCAGCGGAAAAGTGTATTTTCAATATGTGATGCGTTTAAAGATTTTGAGCTTGACAATGAAGTTGGGTTTGGTAATGGATGTGAGTTGGTTTCTTTTGTTTTTTTACACGATTTTTAATCATTAAGGTCAAGCTGTCATCTGTGCAGTTATCGACTTCATCCTAGCTGATGTGGATAGTGCGGGACAACTTCATCTTAAGGCTTTGGGCCTTTGGACTCTGGAAACTACCCAAGGAGGTTTCTGCTTTGGTGAGCTTATCTTTCATCTTGTGTACAAGTACAATACCCTCCCAGCAAACCCGCACATGTGAAAAGAATACTGTGACGAGCTTGCGTGGAAGAAGGCGCCGCGGGGCAGAGATCTGAGTTTCGTAGCAATCCCCGTGCCCCATCCCCTGCACCACATGGCCCCTGGAACCGAGCTTAGCATTTAACAGGAATCAGCATCACAATGATTCCCCGCCCCCCCGCCCCCCGAGGTCACAACCAGCGACGTCAGTTGAAGTCACAGTCCTGAGATCAGTCAGCCAGTAAACAATCCTCTCCTCGGTCCGAGTCAAACCCCCAAACCAACAACACGTCCCAACATGAACAGAACACCCAACCATGCAATAATACAACACAGCTATTCCCACCTGCATAATCCTTTGCGCAGAACAAAGCGCCATACTGCAGCCATCCCCTTGGGTCACTACATTGCCCCCATCTGAGGGGTCAGTCGTCCTTGACGACCCCGTCACCCAACACATATTCCCTCAAATGCCCAGGGTGCTGTCACTGGCGCACAGGCCACCTGGGGCGCAGCTGTAGGGGAGTCGCACTGATCGGTGCATGGGGTGCTGTTGTCGCCCCCCTCCTCAACAACAGGTAGAGCAAGGGGGCAGTATGGGGAGAGTCCGTCCTGGTGCAGCACCACCATGCGCCCCCGGCCGGGCATACACACCTGGTACACCACCTCAGACAGCCGGCCCACGACCTTGCTGGGTCCCTGCAGGGGCTGCGAAGGTTGGGGGAAATCCCCTTCTTGAGAAGGGACAATACACCCATACCTTGTCCCCTGGCATGAAGGCCTGTCCCAAGGCACCGTGTGTCACAACCGGTGATGTCATTCTAAGTCATGGTCCTAAGGTCAGTCAGTAAACAGTCCTCTACCCAGTCCGAGTCAAACCCCCAAACCAACAACACATCCCAACATGAACAGAACGCACGAACACGCAAAAATACAACACATGTCACAGCAGTTAACAGCCCCATAGTCCTTTGCGCAGAACAAAGTGCCATACTGTGGCCATCCCCTTGGGTCACTACAATACTAATGTTGCACCAAACAAGTGTACAAACTTCACCTTGAGTATTCACAATTATCCAAACAGATGGGAGCCCGGAGCACAACCTGACACATTTAGATTTTGGCTAAATAATTTAAAAGATATTTGAGTTAGATTAATCATGTTTTTATACAAGCAACATAAACAGCTCCGCTGCAAAGGAACACTTCAGTTTTGTTTTTAAGACCTACCGTTCTTGTACAAGTCCACTGAACGTGGTGGAAGTTAAATGTTACAACTTATCTCCCCCCATAAGCGGGGTTAATTGTAACAAGTGGAGGGTTAGCTTTAACACTTGCTAGAAAAGTTCGTTTTAATGCAATTAATTCAATGCAATTATATCTGTATACTATAATATTTGTGGATCTTTCTGTTATCGGTTGATATCCACACATCTGTCCATCCCTCACCTAACCATCCATCTGTCATGGATGAAAGAGCGATACATCGATCGATAGATATGTGTGGATATTATCTATCTATTTCTGCAACTCTTTCCATCCACAATAGATGGATGGATAGATAGATGGATAGATAGATAGGTATGTGTGGATATCTATAGATTCTAGAACCACACGTCAAAATATGTGTGAATATTAAGAGAGACTGTGTCAAACATTATCAAATGTATCGTTGTCCACAAGGTAGGCAGCAATTAAAACAGCACAGATCAGCAGCAACATCCATCCATCCAGGCGGGCAGACACCCTGGGCAGGCCGCCAGTCCATCACAGGGCCAGCAGCAACATGTACATTGTTAATCTGAAAATTTTAAACTGTTTAAAGTGCATGTCAGCATGCAGTACGTAATAAAAGAGGCTTCAATCTTACGATGATATCGGCTGACAAACCCCATAACAAACAGAGTAACACAGTAGTATCGGGCGAACATGAATGACAGAAGAACTGTGGAAGCTCAGAATAGCTTGAGTTCCCTGAAATGTGCCAGCCTGCCGATTCTCATTCCTCCCTTTTTCACTTTGGATGTCTATTCTTTTTTCCCTTTTGGATTTTTCCCCCCTTTTTCTCCCCAATTGTATCTGGCCAATTATTCCACTCTTCCGAGCCGTCCCAAGCTCTGCTCCACCCCCTCTGCCGATCCGGGGAGGGCTGCAGACTACCACATGCCTCCTCTGATACATGTGGAGTCGCCAGCCGCTTCTTTTCACCTGACAGTGAGGAGTTTCACCAGGGGGGACACAGCGCGTGGGAGGATCACGCTATTCCCCCCAGTTCCCCTTCCACCCCCAACAGGTGCCCCAACCGACCAGAGGAGGCGCTAGTGCAGCAACCAGGATACATACCCACATCCGGTTTCCCACCCGCAGACACGGCCAATTGTGTCTGTAGGGATTCCCGACCAAGCCGGAGGTAACACGGGGATTCGAACCGTCGATCCCCATGTAGGCAAGCAACGAAATAGACCGCTATGCTACCAGGATACCTCCTTCCTCTTGCCTGGCAGCTCCATATTCAGCGTCCTTCTCTCAGTACCCAGCATCTCTCCTCCACACACGTCCAAAGCATCTCAATCTTGCCTCTCCTGCTTTCTCTCCAAACCGTCCAACCTGAGCTGTCCCTCTAATATACTCGTTCCTCATCCTGTCCTTCTTCATCACTCCCAATGAACATCTTATCATCTTCAACTCTGCCACCTCCAGCTCCACCTCCTGTCTTTTCATCAGTGCCACTGTCTCCAAACCATATAACATAGCTGGTCTCCCAACCGTCTTGCAAACCTTCCCTTTAACTCTTGCTGGTATCCTTCTGTCACAAATCACTCCTGACACTCCTCTCCACCCACTCCACCCTGCCTGCACTCTCTTCTGCACCTCTCTTCTGCCCTCCCCATTACTTTGAACAGTTGACCCCAAGTATTTAAACTCATCCACCTTCATCACCTCCACTCCTTGCATCCTCACCTTTCCTGTCTTTCCTCTTGTTCACACATATCTATTCTGTCTTGCTCCTACTGGCTTTCATTCCTATTCTCTGCAGTGCATACCTCCACCTCTCCAGGCTCTCCTCAACTTACTCTCACTACAGATCACAATGTCATCCACGAACATCATAGTCTACGCAGACTCTTGCCTGATCTCATCCGTCAACCTGTCCATCACCACTGCAAACAAGAAAGGGCTCAGAGCCGATCCTTGATGTAATCCCACCTCCACCTTGATCCCATCTGTCATTCCAACCGCACACCTTACCACTGTCACACTGCCCTCATACATATCCTGCACCACTCCTACATATTTCTCTGCAACTCCCGACTTCCTCATACAATACCACACCTCCTCTCTCGGCACCCTGTCATATGCTTTCTCTATATCCACAAAGACACAATGTAACTCCTTCTGGCCTTCTCCATACTTCTCCATCAATATTCTCAAAGCAAACATCACATATGTAGTGCTCTTTCCATCAAATCAAATTTACAGCTCTGTAGTTGCTACAGTTCTGCACATCGCCCTTATTCTTGAAAATCGGTACCAGTATGCTTCTTCACTCCTCAGGCATCCTCTCACTTTCCAAGATTGTGTTGAACAATCTAGTTAAAATCTCTACTGCCATCTCTCCTAAACACCTCCATGCCTCCACAGGTATGTCATCAGGACCAACTGCCTTTCCATTCTTCATCCTCTTCATAGCTGCCCTCACTTCCTCCTTGCTAATCCACAGAACTTCCTGATTCACTATCCCTACATCATGCACCCTTCTCTCTCTCTCGTTTTTTTATTCATCAGCGCCTCAAAGTACTCCTTCCACCTTCTCCGCACACTCTCCTCACTTGTCAGCACATTTCCATCTCTATCCTTCATTGGCCTAACCTGCTGCACATCCTTCCCAGCTCGGCCCCTCTGTCTAGCCAATCGGTACAAGTCCTTTTCTCTTTCCTTAGTGTCTAACCTGTCATACAACTCACTATACCCCTTTTACTTTGCCTTCGTTACCTCTCTCTTCACTTAATGCTGCATCTCCTTGTACTCCTGTCTACTTTCTTCATCTCTCTGGCTATCCCACTTCTTCTTTACCAACCTCTCCTTCTGTATACTTCCCTGTACTTCCTCATTCCACCACCAAGTCTCCTTGCCTTCCTTCCTCGTTCCTGATGACATAACAAGTACCCTCTTAGCTGTCTCCCTCACTATTTCTGCAGTGGTTGCCCAGCCATCTGGTAACTCTTCACTACCACCCAGTGCCTGTCTTAACTCCTCCCTGAACTCCACACAACAATCTTCCTTCTTCAACTTCCACCATTTGATCCTTGGCTCTGCCTTCACTCTCTTTCTCTTCTTGATCTTCAAAGTCATCTTACAGACCACCATCCAATGCTGCCTAGTTACGTTGTCCCCTGTCACCACCTTGTAGTCTCCTATTTCTTTCAGATCCCACCTCCTGCATAAGATATAGTTCACCTGTGTGTACCTTCCTCCACTCTTATAAATCACCCTGTGTTCCTCCCTCTTCTTGAAATATGTATTCACCACAGCCATTCCAAACCTTTTCACAAAACCCACCACCATCTGTCCTTCCACATCCCTCTCCTTGACACCGTACCTACCCATCACCTCCTCATCACCTCTGTTCCCTTCACCTACATACCCATTGAAGTCCACTCCAATCACTGCTCTCTCCTCCTAGGTTACACTCCCCACCACCTCATCCGTCTCACTCTGGACAGAATATTTTACAAAAACATTTGTAAAATATTCATTTTCTGTGGTATTGTTATCACATTTGAACCTGGAGCATCAAGGCTTTAGGGCTTCATGCTGTGTTGTGTTTTCCAGCTAATAAGTCCCAGCTATAGTCATCTGCAGGCATCTGATGCAACAACAAAAAAAAGTAGGTGGAAATAGAAACCTTCTATTTCAGTGAGTTCAGGCTACTCAATTCCAGTAGCCCTTACAGTGTTTCTGACTGTTGAGGAAAAACACCAGCATGTTACCTTTCATCCATCCATCCATTATCTTAACTGCTTATCCTGCTCTCAGGGTCTTGGGGATGCTGGAGCCTGTCCCAACAGTCATTGGGTGGCAGGTGGGGAGACACCCTGAACAGGCCACCAGGCCATCACCGGGCATACGTCACATACATCACAGGGCAACATCCCCCCGTTACCTTTCAGAAGATACCAAACACCATGCATGTACTCCAAATGGTTCAAGTACAGTTTTCAATGGACTTCGGGTATGCCGTGGGTAGGCATTTTAGGCTCATTTTACAAGAACTGTAACTATAAAATATATATTTACATATACAATGGTAATATATTTCTTAGTTCTTAGTTCGTAATTTTTGTTTTCAATTTTCAGCTTACTCTGGAGCTGCTGAATTTCCCCCGTCATCAGCCTATAGCAGGCTGTGTTTTGCACTGCTAAACTGCCCCCTCAACATGAATAAAGTGACCATCAGTAGTTCAGCCCCATATCTACAACAAATAATAACGATAACCTCGAACCTCGAAATCCTCCTGTGCTGTGATAGCCCCGCTGTGTTTAACCTCACTTTTTGTGGGAAATGGTTTTTAAACAAAGATTCTCTTGGAACAAAGATTCCCCGCTCAGAACGACCCGCAAGTACCTCTCTTAAAATCTGAAGGCTAACCTCGGAGCGCTACCCTTTCTATTCTGAAAATCCTTTCCGAAAAAGAACACACACACACACACACACACACACACACACACACACACACACACACACACACACACACACACACACACACACACACACACACACACACACACACACACACACACACACACACACACACACTCCTATCTGCCCTTCTCTCCTCATGACTTACTTTCCAGTCGCGAGGTGCTTCTTACATTTGAAAGGCCAATCTCTTCTGTTGGATTAATTCATCAAAGTCGCCTTGGAACTCACCAGCGGACCAGGAGAAGGAGATCCAGACTTGAATACCTAAGAAGACACGAAAGACCTCTTTCACCACCTCTATTGTTTTATAGGTTATTCAGTGAGTGTGTTATCGTCGTTTACTCAACTCGTCATCTTTACCTGATAAGCGTTTTAGACGTTTTACACCTTCCCCTCTTCCAAATACACTTTATTGGATGTGTTGGGTTTTACATACTGTGATGGACTGGCGGCCTGTCCAGGGTGTCTCCCCACCTGCTGCCCAATGACTGCTGGGATAGGCTCCAGCACCCCCGCGACCCTGAGAGCAGGCTAAGCGGCTTAGATAATGGATGGATGGATGGGTTTTACATAATTTCGTGATAGAACATTTTTACTTTTTTATTTTTTTCCCCTCTGTAATTGTGTAATTTGATGATATAGATTGTTACCCACGGTTGGGTGAGCTGATCCTATTGACTTGTGCAAGACAATAGCAAAGATATTAACAGTAGTTTACATGATCATTTTTTTACAAACTGGTAAAAGAGGTCAGAGAAAGAAATCAATGGAGAACTTGCAGCTTTTCCTCTGTTGTGTTCGTCAAAATCTTCTCCTGGATCTCCACCTTCTCGTGGTGGAGAAGCTTACGTGTACCATTGATCCCAGGAGCTATGCCGTCCGGAGCTTGGTTCCTGGTAGGGTCACCCAAGGTGGACAGGTCAAGGGGGAGGTGCCAGACGAAGTACGATCCAACAGACCTCAACAGTGGAACTGGTGGACGATGTCTCCAGGTCACAACGGCAGTGAAGACGGATGAAGGCTGCGACAGAGGGTGGTCCTCAATCGTCTTGGTTCTCCATGCCGATGGACTCTGTCCACCCCCTGCCAAGGGCCGTGTGGTGGCTGCAGGCGCATCAGACACTCCACCTAAAAAGCTGTCACGCACAGTCGTCCTCCCATTATGCAGCTCAAGGATCAGCCTCTATACCCACCTGAAGACATAGAGGGACACAGAGGGGGGACGGTCATACTCGACCCCAAGTGACTGCCGATGATGATGACGATAATGATGATTCGTCAAACTGTAGTTTGTGGGAAAAGGCCGCAAGAATCTTTACGATTTCATTTGATATTTTTTGCCATCTTTAACCAAAGGCTTCTCATTTTAATGTACAGCTTAGAATGCTTTTATAACTCTTTCACGTGTCTTTTATATGTGTTGTCCAACTGTCGATGGCCATGAAACCTGGTTAGCATACAGACAGCACACACATGTAAGAACCACTTCAGCTTTTTCAGTGTGGAAAGCAGTTTATTGATGTCAGCCCAAACTGCAAGGTGAAACAAACTTAAACCCACACTCCCGGTGACTATAAAGCATCACAGAGGACTAAAGATATAAAAATCTTCCATGTGCAATCACATCTCAATTGGAAGCTACCCACACACTATAATTTAATCAGTCTTTTATTTTCCAATTTCCTTACTCTCATTGCTTGGATGACCATGTTAACTTTTTCGTCTCCGTCTCCCGTGTAGATGAAGTCGTAATTGGGTTTTTCAAGAGGAGTAAGGTTGAGACGCCCAGCGTCAATAGGCCCTTCGACCTGCCTTTTTCCGTTGGCCTGGGCTGGTTTGAGTTGATCCTGTATGTCTCTCTCTCTCCCTCTCTCTCTCTCTCTCTCTCCCTCTCTCTCCCCCTATCTCCAGAGGCCGTGGTTGTGTGTTAGCCCTTGCTGCATCCCTGTTCATTACTGAGGGGGAAATGAGCTGTTTGATGGAGCCCCTAGATGATGGCTCAGCCCCTCTATTACTTCTGCCACTCGCCAGATTTAAAATCAAATTAGCTGAGCGGCTGTCTGAAAGCCCTTAAAGCTCCCTATACACACAAAAACACACACACACACACACACACACACACACACACACACACACACACACACACACACACACACACACACACACACACACACACACACACACACAAACTCATGTACAAACACACTCAAAAGCAGAGAGAGGGAGCTACGACTAA
Source organism: Lampris incognitus (assembly GCF_029633865.1). Lineage (NCBI taxonomy): Eukaryota > Metazoa > Chordata > Actinopteri > Lampriformes > Lampridae > Lampris > Lampris incognitus. The sequence goes on along the minus strand of NC_079213.1, from coordinate 31,786,254 downwards.
GACTTGATTGTGCATTCCCACCGTAGAGACAAGTGTCTCGCGCACACTTGTGAGAACTGATACAGCTGCCCCCCAAAAAGCACCCGAAAGTTAGCTAAATTAAGTAAATCTCACTTGTAACTTCAAATGAAATAATACAATGCAAAACATTTTGTCTATCACTTTAGACTTACCGTTACGGTTAAGAGTTGTACCAGACCGTTGTGGTGAAGAGGGAGCTGAGCCGCAAGGTAAAGCTCTCAATTTACCAGTCAGTCTTCGGTCCAACCCTCACCTATGGTCATGAGCTTTGGGTAGTGGAAAGGGTGAGATGGCGGATACAAGCGGCTGAAATGAGTTTCCTCCGTAGGGTGTCTGGGCTCAGCCTTAGAGATAGGGTGAGGAGCTCGGACATCCGGAGGGAGCTCGGAGTAGAGCCGCTGCTCCTTCACGTCGAAAGGAGCCAGTTGAGGTGGTTCAGGCATCTGATCGGGATGCATCCTGGGCGCCTCCCTTTGGAGGTTTTCCGGGCACGTCCAACTGGGAGGAGACCCCGGGGTAGACCCAGAACTCGCTGGAGGGACTCATGTCCAATCTGACCTGGGAACACCTTGAGATCCCCCAGGAGGAGCTGGAGGGCGTTGCTGGGGAGAGGGACGTCTGGAGTGCCCTACTTAACTTGCTGCCACCACTGATGATGAGATGAGATGAGATGAGATGAGATGAGATGAGATGAGATGAGATGAGATGAGATGAGATGAGATTAGATGAGATTAGATGAGATTAGATGAGATTAGATGAGTTTAGAGTTAGTGAACTTCGATAAACACGCCATATACTGTTGCCATTTAAAGCCAGGCTGAAATTGAAACTATTTTTTTCCAACATCACTTATTTAAATGTTATGCATTTGTTGTCTGTTTTCTGCTGACAAAAATAACACATTTTGCCTTTTCTATTTTTGTCTTTTTAAAAAGAACCGGTAAATTTCGTTCGCTGGAGTTCTAGTCTGCAACATCGCCTTTTCAGAGCATCGCTAGGGGAAATGTCAGCGGAACACCAGGATGTTTTGCTGCATAATGATGTTGGCTGGCTGAGCAAAGGCCGTGTGTTGGAGAGGGTGTGCAACCTGCACGACGAGCTTGTGTCACTTTTATCCAGACTGCGGAGCCAAAAAGCCCAAAAATATCCGAGGTTCTTAAGTGAAAATAAGGTGATGGCATATGTTATTTCTTTGTGTGACATCGTTTCTCACCTAAATCACCTTAATCTGCAATCACAAGGCAAAAACCACACTGTTGCAGACATGTACGAGGTGGTTGGAGCTTTCTGGTCAAGGCTGAACCTTTTGGAGAGAGACATTCTTGGGAGAAAGTTGCACTTTCCACGTCTGCGGGAGCATTGCGAGAAGAAGGAAATGCGGGAGGATCCAGCCATGAAGGATTTCGTGACGAGCCTCGCAGAACATTTTAAGGAATGATTTGAAAGCTCCCCTAAACTCTTATGTGACATCCTCCTCTCCCTGAGACAGCCGTTCTCCGTTTCGGCTGATGGCCAGTGGATTGCAGAGGCAAAAAGGCTGGTACCTTCCACAGATGAGGCAACTCTTCAGATGGAGGTCTTGGAGATGGGAACATCTGCTTTGCTCAAAGCACAGCACAAGGACGTTGGGGTGAGTGATTTTTGGATCAACGTGGTTCCCCAAGCTCGATTCAAAAACATGAGCACTATTGCAGTGCTGCTCCTCACAATTTTCCCCTCCACGTACATATGAGTCATCGTCCCCCCCCCTTTTTTTCTCCCCAATTGTACTTGGCCAATTACCCCACTCTTCCGAGGCGTCCCAGTCGCTGCTCCACCCCCTCTGCCGGTCTGGGGAGGGCTGCAGACTACCACATGCCTCCTCCGATACATGTGGAGTTGCCAGTCGCTTCTTTTCACCTGAAAGTGAGGCGTTTCACCAGGGGGACGATCCTCTGTGGGAGGATCACGCTATTCCCCCAGTTGCCCCGGCCGACCAGAGGAGGCGCTAGTGCAAAAACCAGGCCACATACCCACATCCGGCTTCCCACCCACAGACACGGCCAATTGTGTCTGTAGGTACACCCGACCTATCCGGAGGTAACACGGGGATTCGAACTGACGATCCCCGTGTTGGTAAGCGTAGTCATCATTTTCTTCAATGAACTAGATCAAGAACCAGGAAAGAACCAGACTCTCCGGTGCACATCTTGGCCAGTGCCCCAGGCTTGCCACAACAGAATACAGGCCCGACATCAGAAGGACTGCCTCATCCCGCCGCTCTCACTTCTCTCACTGGTTGGTGAATAAACAGCCATTTGTTTTTGTCCATTTGTCCATAATTAAGTGGTTGGTTTTGGACTTATTTTGTTTCAAGAGTGTATTTTTTCTTCTTGTGTGACCCTCAACACAAGCTTTGAGAATCCCAGGCACCACCACCACCACCACTGCTACTACTACTACTACTACTACTACTACTAATCATCATCATCATCATCATCATCTTAATAGCAGCAACAACAACAACAACATATGCACATAAAATTACTTTAATGGGGGGGAGGGGGGACCCAGACATTTTGGCCCTTGGCGTGGCATGCATGACTTAATTTGAAAGCATACTGACAGTGAACACTACTGCCTGGTATGGAAATAGCAGGACCGAAAGGTGCAGAACCAAAACGTGCAGTACAGTCGGCTGAGCATACCACCAGGTGTACACTCCCGAACCTGCAGGGCATCTATACTAGGCAGTACAGGACAAAAGCCAGAAGAATCATCTAGGACCCTGGTCATCCTTGTCTTGTTGCTGTGGTCAGGCTCATAAACAAACACAGAGAGGCTCAGGAGGAGCTGCTACCCCTAAGCCATCAGGGGCTTCACCGCCCACTAAAAACAACAACACTGACAATTACCAACAATTAACATCAACAAAAATCACTCATGGGTGTCCCCATCTGTGGACACCGCACATACAGTGACTCTAATGTACATACGATGAGTCCTCATGCATATTGTATACAATGACGTCGCTCAAGGACAACACTGGCTTTGCATATTGTACACATGATGACTCTGAATGTGTATATGATGTTCCTCCATTGCACAACGTTCCATTGCACTATATTTTTATTGTATTTCTATGGCACTATTGTTCTATACTTTATTGCTCCATGACACGATATACATATTCTATTTGGACTATATTTTTACTCTTTTTGAGTTATATATTTACTTAGTGGTTCTATTTTAACTATATTCTTACTCTATTGTTATTCTAAGCGCACAGTTACAGGTACTTAAGAGAGAGCATCTTGCTGCCATCATGCTTATATGATAAGTATGTTACTAATACATTTTTTAAATGTTTAACTTGAACCCATTAGACACACATTTACATACAACCTATCAGAAATATCATTAAAATACGAAACCCTGCCCACTCTTACCACTAACTATTGCTTTTACTTGTCACACGTAGCCTCATCTCACCTGTCCTGTAACCTCTCGAGAGGTCATTGGGGCACCGCTGTTGAATCCGCAACCAGTCCTCGCCATCTCTGTCTGTCCTCAACTGTCCTCTGGAAGCTGGCACAGTCAAGGTCTGTCCACTCTCTGATGTTACATACCCGTCGCTTTTTCTGTCTTCCTCGTCTTCGACCGCCCCTTGCCGTGTGTAGCGCCGCTTTATGTAATAACGCCGCATTATGTAATAATGTAATACATTTTCACATCATTATGTAATAACGTCACGTTTTTTTCAAATCAAGACATCAATTTTGGCATAACGCACCAAATTATTACATTTTCTTCATAAAAAAGTGTAACATCCGCATTTTGTAATAACCGGTGCAATATGTAACAACTTATTACAAAATGCGGATGTTACACTTTTTTATGAAGAAAATGTAATAATTTGGTGCATTATGTAATAAACCACCAAAATTTATGTCTTGATTTGAAAAAACGTGGCGTTATTACATGATGTGAAAATTTATTACATAATGCGGCGTTATTACATAATGCGGCGCTACACCGTGCCTTGCAGGATAGTCTTGGCAAGGTCAGAACTTCTTGAGATATCACACGTAGGTCAGCTCATAAATATTAATGAAGACTAGATCACTCCCTCAAAGTTCTTGAGACAATTAAAAGCAGTTATGGACAGACATGTATTATTATATCTGTTATTATGCCGTGCTCAAAGTTTTTACACATGAAAAGTTACGTCTTACTGATTTTGATCCATCTTTAAGCCTCAGTAGGACGCAGTCATTTTAGCTAATCTTTCTTCAGTTTGGGTGCAGAAGCTGAGCCAGTGGTGCTACATTTCAAACATGTGACTGAGCTCTGTGCTTGCTGCAGGATGACTCGGTACAGTAACTGTCACGATGAAATGATGGCTCATATTATTTAGCCACTCATTAAAGTCCCTTAAAATCTATTTCCTTAATCTGCGTCTTACTGGGCCTAAGTCTGTTGTTTTCATTAGATGTTTTCTCTTCCACCTTCCACCTTCATGAGATCGATAACTGCTGTTTATTCTCTTACTCTCGCTTCTCCTCTATATTCTGCCCTAACCTCTTCATTTGTCCTACTGATTTATCTATTTTCTGTGCTTAGTTCACTTATCGCTAGATTCTCTAGTTTACTTTCTCATACGACTCTTGTGTTTAGTAGGCAGCCTCTCGTTCCTAGTTTGTTACTAGCTTCGAGCTTAGCCTAGCTTAGCAGTTAGCTCTATTGCATTTGCAGTCAAAGCAGCCTCGTTAAAACGATGGTGTGTGGTGACTGTTCTGCAGTTACAGATAGGTTGTCTCTACTAGAGAGACTTTTTTTGTCTAGCAATATAGATAGCTGTCTATGTGTAGTTTGACACTAGGGACTTAACATTCAGCAGGCTGCAGGTGATTAGACACTGCTAGGTTTAAACTTAGCGTTGATGTGGAGTCAACTAGTTTATTTCATTAACATGTCTAGTCAGGGAATTTCTCATAAGAGATTATCAGACTGACAGCTTGGTCTATGACAGTGAGACCATCTCCCTACTCTGCTGTATTGCTCCCAAGCGCTCCTCTCCTAAATGTGTGAATTACAATAATCTAATAATCATTGTGACCACTGGTGGTGGTGAAATGTGCAACAAAGTACCTAATAAACTACAGCACCAAGCATCTAATGTTATCAAAAGTGTGACCACATATCGTCCAAAGCGTTGGTCTCCAAAATGGTCAACTAATAATACAAGGTGTCTAATTCCAATTAATATTTCATCTATTGGTAGCTCTAAAGTTCTGCTTACTACTGATCACTTTGACAAGATGCTTAAATTTAGTTTCATAAATACCACATCACTGTCTACCAAAGCCTTACTAATAAATGATCCGATTCTTGAACATAGATTTGATATGACTGGGTTATGTGAAACATAGCTGAAACCAAATGTTTTCCTTCCCTTAAATGAAGCTTCCCACTCGACTATACGTATGCCCATGTAGCTTGGGCAAAAAAACAAGGTGGAGATGTTACCTTAATATTTAGGTCTATTTTCAATTTAACTTCTAAACTTGAATCTAAATTCCAGTCTTTTGAGGCTCTTATTCTAAGTCAATTTCTCTCAGCCATGAACAGACTCTGCTTAGTCGAGATGGTGATACTCTATCGGCCTCCCGGCCCTTACTCACTATTTCTCGAATAATTTAGAGAATTTGTCCCAGGTCTTGTTACTCATTCAGATGAGATTCTAGTTCTTGGTGATTTCAATGTTCAACTGAATAAGGCCGCTGATCCTCTAAGTTAAGTCTTTCTGGCGCTTGTTGATACTTTTGGGTTCACTCAGTTTGTTCAAGAGTTGACTCATTGCAGTGGTAAAACCCTTGATTTGGTTTTATCTAAAGGGATAGTTGTTTCTGATTTGAATGTCTTGCCAACCACATATGCTGTGTCAGATAATTTTATCATTACATTTGAACCATCATTGGCCTGTTCTGTTGATGTCGGCAGGGATGAAATTGCCATTCACCACATTGGCCCATCGACTGTAGCTCCATTTGACCAGCAGCTGCCTGAAGTCTTGGTTCCTTTCACTGTAGAGACTGACTCTGTTGAAAATTTCACTAGTGACTTAAATGTGGCCCTCTCTAGTCGTCTTGATTCGGTTGTACCTCTCACTACCAGAGCTAGGTGACTAAAGGGGCCTATACCCTGGTTTAATGACGAGACATGCAGTCTTAAGCAGGCCGCAGGAGACTGGAACATAAATGGTGAAGATCAAAACTGGAAGTTTTTTTTTACCTATCTAAGAGATTCTATTGAAATACAAACGTTCTTTATCTGCTGCAAAGTCAACGCATGTCTCTCACTTAATCAATATTAATCAATCAATATTATGGCGAAATGAACTCACGTTTGCAGCGGCCTCACCAAGTAACGGTGTGGGAAGATGGCAGCGTGAACTTACATTTGTGGCAGCCTCACCCAGTGTCCACATCTGCATCAAAGATTGCGTCTTTGTTTGATGGCTGGGAGAGCTGGTGGTGGATCAGCTGGGAGAGCTTGGTCTGCTACATCAGGGGGGCCACGTACCACGGCCCTGCCCAGCGCTGCACCGGAAGAGGAAACACTGAGGGAGGTCTGACAGAACGCGGAAGCGGGGCAGGCTAAGCTACATGCTAGCCCATGCAGACCGGCAGTTCCAATAACATCGAGGGTGGTCTGGCAGTGACTTCGTCTAGTGTTGACTGTGTTTTTGGTGTCATCATGTGGAGTGCAGGGAGGTGTGTCGAACTCTGCTGGTGTAAATTCATTGGGTTTTTTTGGGAATCTCTCTTAGTCTGGCCCCTCCCCTGGGACCAATTTGCCTTGGGAGACCCTACCAGGGGATATTGCCCCCGACAACACAGCTCCCAGGATCACCGGGACAAACAAACCCCCACCACGTTAAGGTGACGATTCTCAGAGGAGTAGTTTGGATGTATGTGTTCTTAGTTTGGCTGTAGGTGTTTAGTTGGGATATATGTGTTTAGTTTGGATATATGGGTTTAGTTTGGATATGCGTGTTCTAGTTTGGATATATGGGTTTAGTTTGGATATGTGTGTTCTAGTTTGGATATATGGGTTTAGTTTGGATATATGGGTTTAGTTTGGATATGTGTGTTCTAGTTTGGATATATGGGTTTAGTTTGGATATATGTGTTCTAGTTTGGATATATGTGTTCTAGTTTGGATATATGTGTTTTTAGTTTGGATATATGTGTTCTTAGTTTGGATATATGTGTTCTAGTTTGGATATATGTGTTCTTAGTTTGGATATATGTGTTCTAGTTTGGATATATGTGTTTTTAGTTTGGATATATGTGTTCTTAGTTTGGATATATGTGTTCTAGTTTGGATATATGTGTTCTTAGTTTGGATATATGTGTTCTAGTTTGGATATGTGTTTAGTGTGGATATATGTGTGTTTAGTTCGGATATATGTGTTCTTAATTTGGATATACATATGTGTTTAGTTTGTATATATTTGTGTTTAGTTTGGATATGTGTGTTCTTAGTTTGGATATGTGTGTTCTTAGTTTGGATATGTGTTTAGTTTGGATATATGTGTGTTTAGTTTGGATATATGTGTTCTAGTTTGGATATGTGTTTAGTGTGGATATATGTGTTCTAGTTTGGATATGTGTGTTCTTAGTTTGGATATGTGTGTTTTTAGTTTGGATATGTGTGTTCCTAGTTTGGATATATGTGTTTAGTTTGGATATATGTGTTCTTAGTTTGGATATATGTGTTCTTAGTTTGGATATATGTGTTTAGTTTGGATATATGTGTTCATAGTTTGGATATGTGTGTTCTAGTTTGGATATGTGTTCTTAGTTTGGATATATGTGTTTAGTTTGGATATATGTGTTCTTAGTTTGGATATATGTGTTCTAGTTTGGATATGTGTTTAGTGTGGATATATGTGTGTTTAGTTCGGATATATGTGTTCTTAATTTGGATATACATATGTGCTTAGTTTGTATATATTTGTGTTTAGTTTGGATATGTGTGTTCTTAGTTTGGATATGTGTGTTCTTAGTTTGGATATGTGTTTAGTTTGGATATATGTGTGTTTAGTTTGGATATATGTGTTCTAGTTTGGATATATATGTGTGTTTAGTTTGGATATATGTGTTCTAGTTCTGATATGTGTGTTTAGTTTGGATATATGTGTTCTAGTTTGGATATGTGTGTTCTTAGTTTGGATATGTGTGTTCTTAGTTTGGATATGTGTGTTTTTAGTTTGGATATGTGTGTTCCTAGTTTGGATATATGTGTGTTTAGTTTGGATATATGTGTTTAGTTTGGATATATGTGTTTAGTTTGGATATATGTGTTCTTAGTTTGGATATATGTGTTTAGTTTGGATATATGTGTTTATTTTGGATATATGTGTTTAGTTTGGATATATGTGTTCTTAGTTTGGATATATGTGTTTAGTTTGGATATATGTGTTTATTTTGGAAATATGTGTTCTTAGTTTGGATATATGTGTTCTAGTTTGGATATATGTGTTCTAGTTTGGATATGTGTGTTCTTGTAGTTGTTGTAGTTTTTGGGTATGTGTATTTGTCTTTGTGTTGTACTGCTGTGGGCTGGGGGAAATGTTATTTCGTTTCATTTCACGTACGCAAGTAAATGAAGTGAAATGACAAAGTGTTCCTGATTCCTGATTTCTGATTAATCAACATAAGCCTTGATTTCTCTTTGACACTATAGCTAAATTTACTAAAAAGCAGCTGTCTATTAGCTCTTCACCATTCACGGTGCATGACTTTCTAGACTTTTTCTGCAATAAAGTTGATGAGATCATAAAGAAAATTCAACTCCAGCTACTCCTGCAGATCCTGTCTTACCAAATTCATATCTGTGAAATGAGTCACCGATAATCCCTGTTAGCACAGCTTTTGAGAATATCTGTCTTGATACTTTGACTAAGCTCCTGTCAGCTTCTAAACCACTACTTACCTCCTTGACCCTTTTCCAGCAAAACTTCTGAAAGACCTCTGGCCTTTCCTGGGACCTACAATGCTGGACATTGTTAATTTATCACTTACTACTGGCACTGTTCCCAGCAGCTTTAAGACAGCTACAGTCAAACCTCTACTCGATCCAGGGTCTCTTAATAACTATTGACCAGTCTCTAATCTTCCATTCTTCTCTAAAGCACTAGAGAGAGTTGGGTATCAACAACTTTTGACCCATATAGAAGAAATATATCTATATGGACATCTTTATGCATCTCTACAGGGGGCAGTACTATAGACAGAAACATGAGTGTACTATGGGTTCCCCAGATTCACCTGTAGTGGCCAACCTGTATATTGGGGAAGTGGAAAAGAGGGCTCTGATGTCCTATCCAGGGACACCACATAGCCATTGGTTCAGATTTATGGACGACACCTGGGTTAGAATTAAATCTCAGGGTGTAGCACATTTCACCGACCACATTAACTCTGTGGACACCACATCAAGTTCACCAGGGAGGATGTGGAACACGGCAGGTTAGCCTTCTTACACTGTGAAATTGCAGTTGGTGGTGGGGGACATTTGATTGTTGATGTTTACCGTAACCAACACATACTGATCAGTAGTTAAGGTTTGACTCTCATCATCCACTGGAGCACAAACTAGGAGTCACCATGCAGGGACCAGTTAAGTAGCATGACGTTGTCCATTTTCTGGCATGGTACTTGTTATTGAGCCTCAGGAAAATCGATATCTGCTGGTTCAGTCGTTCAAGGCTGCATCGTGTACAGCTGTTGATGCTACCTGTTGTAGCCACTGCTAGCAGAACACAAAATAATTTTCACTTTTTTTGTTAACCTAGCCAGAGACACGCCACTGTCAATCATTATGTGACTGTGACTGGACCACGCCCCCACAGTTCAGATTAGTTGATTGTTTGATTGCGCATTTAATTATCCTTGATTTTTTCTTTTCTTTTTTTTTGAGGGGGGGGGGTGTTTCTCTCCTTTTCTCCCCAATCGTACTCGACCAATTACCCCACTCTTCCAAGGCGTCCCGGTCACTGCTTCACCTCCTCTGCCGACCTGGGTAGGGCTGCAGACTACCACATGCCTCCTCGGAGACATGTGGAGTCGCCAGCCGCTTTTTTTTTCACCTGACGGTGAGGAGTTTCACCAGGGGGGTGTAATGCGTGGGAGGATCACGCTATTCCCCTCAGTTCTCTCCCCCCCCCCCCCCCGAACAGGCGCCCCGACCGACCAGAGGAAGCGCTAGTGCAGCCATCAGGAGCGATACCCACATCCGGCTTCCCACCCGCAGACACGGCCATTTGTGTCTGTAGGGACGCCCGACCAAGCCGGAGGTAACACGGGGATTAGAACTGGCGATCCTCGTGTTGCTAGTGTAACGGGGGCAGTCCTATGCTGTTCTATGCTGGTCAGCCTGCTGCATGCCCGTCACTCTCATCATTAGCTCTGCGTTGTGTTCTAGTTGGGTGGGGCCCCAGGTGTTGTGGGGGCCCTCAGTCTCTCATCATCATCATCATCATCATGATCAAGGAAGGAGGGGGGACACACAGGACTCTATTTGGCCCACCTTGCCATTTATTTTGGTTTCAAACCCTTCGACAAACGTCCAGTCCTCCAGCGGGAGCGGTGTTTCTTACGGACGTGGGGGTCGAAGTTCAACCACTGCCCGGACTTCACTCGTGTGCGTTAGAAGGAGAAACCGTCCACAGGACTCCGATGTAAGAAAGGATAAACAAGTATTTTATCCCACAGCTTGCAGTATCTTCTTACAGGGATACTCAAGGTTACGTTCTCCTCAACCAGCAAAACTGTGCTACGGTAAGAAACACGTGTGGCTCGGCTCGGTCGCTGCTTGAGACTCCTCCCACAAAACAAAAATGGCCTCTCCCGCGTTCCCTCTTCCGTGTACCCACAAGACCTCTCTCTTAAGGCGACAGTACACGTATATGACGGTCATTGTAAAACATACATAAAAGTAAATAATGACATAAAATGAAATGTAGTAAACACAAATAACAGCACACAGACAGGATTTGGTGATATTTCATACTCAAACAAAATAAAATAAAAACATTAATTGTAACCTGGTTACACTAGGCAACGGAATAGACAGCCATGCCACCCGGACGCAATGATATTTTTTGTTATTGAAACTTTGGGGCGGCTCGGTGGCGCAGTGGTTTGCGCGGTCACCTCACAGCGAGAAGGTTCTCGGTTCAAGCCCCGGGGTAATCCAACCTTAGGGGTCGTCCTCTGTGTGGAGTTTGCATGTTCTCCCCGTATCTGCGTGGGTCCAGGGGCTCCGGTTTTCTCCCACAGTCCAAAAACATGTAGGTCAGGTGAACAAGCTGTACTAAATTTCCCCTAGCTGTGTGTGTGTGTGTGCGCGCGCGCGCGCGCGTGCCCTGTGTGATGGCCTGGCTGCTTGTCCAGGGTGTCTCCCCGCCTGCCGCCCAGTGACTGCTGGGATAGGCAGCAGCATCCCCGTGAGCAGGATAAGCGGGTTGGATAATGGATGGATGTTTTTTTTTGTCATTGACACTTTGGTAAATGTTTTCCAAGTCACATCTCAAACATCACATGACACTTTATAGAGTTGAACCAAGTCGTCAGGGGGCTTCTGGGAAGGATGCGGAGGTGAGTCATACAGAACACACAATCAAGCGGCTAGAAAAACTGAAGGAACGGGGGATAGCATAGATGTATGTAATGCTGACACACGCCCAGCACCGTACGTGGCACGACTGTGATCTCGGTGTTGCGGTTAATGGCGGCCACAGCATGAGGTGGCTAATAAGGAAGAGACTCGGGGTGATGCGAGAAACCCTAACATCCTGTCCCCGTGTTGCTTCTTCCACGACCCAACCCCCTTGCGTGCCCCGGCACCCCACGTGGCGCTGTAATTAGGGTCCCTGGTGTGTCTGTAAAACCATCCCTCCTCCAGACACCTCCCGTAGACCGTGTTGCTCAAATCGGCAGTTTATTCAGAAAGTTTTAAACGCGCGCACGCGCGCACGTGCACGCGCACATGCGCACATCCCAATTAACGCTTTCTCTCTCAATTTGTCGGCTGACACAGACAACGGCCAGATTTGTGTGATTCTTTTTATTAAAGAGCTTACAATCCTGCGAATATTATCCCACAGGGTCGGCCGCGGCGCGTCACCAGCAAGACGTTAGAGCCATGCATTATTTATTGTGGGTTTTTCCTTCTTAATCTACACCACAGAGTTAACCATTAATAGGATTTTCCAAGTGACTGATCTTTTGTCCTTTTCTAAATGTCATCAGGGGACCAACTAGTGTAACAGCCCACACAAAGGAATCATTGAGGCCCATTACATTAGATGGAGATCGACTGTGTGGGTATGTAAAGGACTCTTGTATAGCCATTACTGTAAAAATAATTGATTGCATCAACCTGCCCTTTCACCATTTTACAAGTCCGATCCATATTCCTAAGTGGCTGCGTGGTGCAAGGTTTTAACCTGAGAGGAAAGGGCGTAATGATTTTGTCAGGCCAATATTGAATTGTGCCGCGGTGTTGATGTTACTCGTGGCGCGCCGCTTTTCAAGTGTCTGCACACAAAAAACGCAAATGTCACCGTGTCATTTTCCATGGGGAGGGACTGGGACGCGCTCGCGAACTCACTTGTTCATTAACAACAAAAAAATAATCAATCATCCCGATGCAGTGTGCAACACGGGAGAAGAGAGGAACGGAGAATGCATGCACGCGTGTGCGCACTAGAATGCATGTACGCACACACAGATGCATGCACGCACACGCATCTGCATGTGCACGCACGCACCCGCACGCAAAACACACATGCATGCACACACACGCGTGCGTGCGCACATATGCATGTATGCACACAGACATGCACACACATGCACACAAATGCATGCATGAACAAACGCGCGCGCACACACACACATGCATGCACACACATACGTGCGTGCGCACATATGCATGTATGCACACAGACACATGCACGCACACATGCACACACACATGCATGTATACACACACGTGCATGCATGCATGAACAAACGCATGCACGCACGCACGCACGCACACACACACACACACACACACACACACACACACACACACACACACACACACACACACACACACACACACACACACACACACACAGATGCATGCATGCACAAATCCACAAACAGTGCGTGTGGGTGCTTATTGTGTGTGTCACCACATCGGTTCGTACCCGGGACTTTGTTGTCAAGTTCACGGCCTTTCGTCACAAATACACAGCTGCTTCAGGTTGACTTGTGAGTTGATGAAATTTAAAGGCTTTCTGATTACGTGCAACAAACCCCGTTCAATTAACCCATCTGATAAACCTCAGCCAGCAGTCTCTCTCTCTCTCTCTCTCTCTCTCTCTCTCTCTCTCTCTCTCTCTCTCTCTCTCTCTCTCTCTCTCTCTCTCTCTCTCTCTCTCTCTCTCTCTCTCACACCATTTTTCCCTTCTCTTTCAAGGGGGACACGGAGGGAGAAATATAGATTTGATAAGGCTACTTGTTCCTGCTTCACATCAAATGTAGAGAAAATGCATTTCCTTCCCTGACAGCGCCAAGAGTCGTCCTTCCTCTGCGGAGAGATTACGGAGCGGGCGGAGACGGGAGAGTGACACAATCTGCCTCGCCATCCGACCACCTCGGCGGGAGCCCGTTTTCCGCCGCGACGTCGTCCATAGGTTACGATGACAAGGCTCCCGACTCGCACGGTCCATTATGTTGGGCGCCTCATTCGCCTGCCACCTCGTGTATAATTCATTATTATGTACTTATGGATTCCTGGGCCCCCCTCGCAGCGTGCCTCGCCGCTGTGATTGATCACGAAGGGGAGGGAACACTTTAAAACGGGCTTTGTTATGGACTGCACACTTCTCCGCAGCACATGGGATGGATGCTTTGTGATGCTAGATGTTTATTAGTGGCACTAGATCACTCGGCAGCGATGCAGCTGAGAGCGAGATAATTATTGATGCTGCATCTCCACGTTTAATGGTGTAGTACTGGAGCATAACTCAGCGGGTCGCAGAGGAGCCCCCCCCCTCTCTTTTATTCCTTCCGCTGCTTTCCTTCTTTCTTTCTTTTTTTTTTTACTTTGTTTCCCCCCATTAGCTCCTCGCGTACCTCTCCCAACCCTTTGTATTGTTTTATTTTAATGATATTTTTCACTCTCTCTGTCCTTTATCCTCCCTTGTCCCTCTGCTGTCCTTCCTCCCTTTGAAATAGTTTAGAGAATGCATGGTTTTGTTTTGTTTTGTTTTGTTTCCTTTACAGTTGTCGTGCTATACAGTGCAGGGGAGCCGTCAGCCTTTTTAAACGTGTTGGTGTTGGTGAGCGGCCTGTTGCCGCCCTCGTCCTCGCCCTCGTCCTCTTTTTCTCAGGCTGACATGTCTTTCATTACCAGGGTCTGACAGCAGCGAGGCAAGTGGACGTCTGTTTGTCACCCTCTAATGGGAGCTGGCAGTCTACAAGGTGTGCACACACCTCAAAGAGTGTGGCTTTCTGTCCACCCCCCCATTCCCCCCCACACCCCTCTCTCTCTCTGCACCCCCTTCTCTCTCTCTCTCCCTGCACCCCCCTTCTGTCTCTCTCTCTCCGTCTCTCTCTCTGCATCCCCTTCTCTCTCTGCACCTCATCTCTCTCTGCACCCCCCTCTCTCCCTCTCTCTGCAACCACCTCTCTCTCTCTGCATGCCCCTCTCTCGCTCTCTCTCTCTCTCCCTCTCTCTCTCCCTCTCTCTCTCTGCATGCCCCTCCCTCTCTGCACCCCCTCTCTCTCTTTCTCTCTCTCTCTGCACCCCCCTCTGTCTCTCTCTCTCCGTCTCTCTCTCTCTGCACCCCCTTCTCTCTCTGCACCTCATCTCTCTCTGCACCCCCTCTCTCTCCCTCTCTCTGCAACCACCTCTCTCTCTCTGCATGCCCCTCTCTCGCTCTCTCTCTCTCGCTCTCTCCCTCACTCTCTCTCTCCCTGCACCCCCTCCCTCTCTGCACCCCCTCTCTCTCTCTCTTTCTCTCTCTCTCTCTCTGCACCCCCTCCCTCTCTCTCTGTACCCCCCCTCTCTCTGTGTACCCCTCTCAGCCAGTGAAGACCAATAACATCACCTTGCACATTCTGTCCACAGTTCAATTTCACTTCTCGTCCGCGTCAGTGCCACGAATTGGATCAGGCACCTATGGACAAATTCCACATCCAATTGACTTGATAGGAATTGAACAAACCTGGCCGGGATCTCGCCGAGCGTCAGGCCTGATACTGCCCCGGCTGTCAATTGCAATATACCATTTAAAAGAAAGTCTATCTAAGCAATTTTGAGTAAACCCCCCCCCCCCCTCTTGGTGTTGGCCTATCGACCTGCGCGACGCCGTATTGCTGCCTGTCTTGTCTCCGGAGAGGTCATCGTTTTCTCGGCCTGTCGGCTCATACGGACATGGAAGCACTGGGAGGAGGGACATGGGAGAGACTGAATGAATATGACGGAGGAGGAAACATGGGATACAAAGCAGAGCCCGTGGCACGGGGGGAGGGGGGGGGGATGTGAAAAGATGATAAGAAGCACGTTAGAAGATGGAAGAAGCAAAGAACGGGGTGAGAGGGAGAATAGAGAAAAAGGGGGTGAGATCCAAAGCCCCTCTTTTATTCCTCAGCGGGTCTGTGTGTGTGTGTGTGTGTGTGTGTGTGTGTGTGTGTGTGTGTGTGTGTGTGTGTGTGTGTGTGTGTGTGTGTGTGTGTGTCTGTGTGTGTGTGTGTGTGTGTGTGTGTCTGTGTGTCTGTGTGTGTCTGTGTGTGTGTGTCTGTGTGTGTGTCTGTGTGTGTGTGTGTGTGTGTGTGTGTGTGTGTGTGTGTGTGTGTGTGTGTGTGTGTGTGTGTGTGTGTGAGACTGTCACAACGCTCCACAGTGCCACAATATGTGGCCTATGACCCGCACCAACACACGCGCGCGCACACACATGAACATGCACACATGCACATGTACATGCATGCACACACGTGCACAAAGTCCACATCCTTTATTAATCTCGAGCTTAATTTGATTCCATGGAAGAGATGGGCTCCGCAGGGGGGAGTGGGGGAGAGGGGGTGCAAGCCAAGGGTTTGGCGTGGGAGTCAGAAACCTGCTCTTCTCTGCTCAAGATGAAAGGTTGAAAAGCTTGATAGATCTCCCCATTTTTAAATGCACCCCTGAGCTCGTGCACGGGAGCCTTTATTTATTTATTTATTTATTTTGCAACCCGATGTGCATGTATGCATGCGCGCTCGTTACGCAGATAAATTTAAAAAAAATTGCATGATGAGTCTTTATCTGTGCGCGCGCGCGTGCGTCTCAGAACGTGGCGCAGCGGCTAATAACAAGATGTTCTTTTGAAAATCACAGAGCATTCACCCCGGCGCGTGTTGGAGGCGAGCGAGCGGCGCGGCGGGGGGGGGGGGGTGTCAACCATTACACATAAACAGTCTCGTCGTGAGGACGCCTTACGACGGAGAGAACAACAGCCACCCGGCCAACGAGGGTGGAGGAAGAGAGGATGAAAAGAGGCGAAGAAGGGGGGGGGGAGAATCGATGTACCAAGGCCACGGCGAAAAGATGGGGAACAGGAGGAGAGGAGACGGAGCATGAGAAGGGGGGAAGATGAAAACTCTTCCTCTCCCTTTTGCTCTCCCCCGGAGTCAGCCCGCCAGTACCCTCCTCCCCAAGATGCCGACTCTCTTCCCTCCCTCTTCCTCCATCCGTCCCCCCGTTTTCTCTTGCCGCGCTCGCTCTTCCTCATTGAATCCTTTTCTTTTCCTCTGCGCTGACAGACGGAGGAGCCTCCCTGCTCCTCGCTGCTGCGCGACAGTCGTCGTGTCATTAGTGACTGTTTCTCCTTTATTTATTTATTTAGTTTGCTCGCTTGATGCCTTTTGAGTTGCGCCTCTCGCGTGCCTGACGCGCGCCTGGCAGGGGACAACAATTAATCATCGCGTCATTGTTAGATTGTCATTGGTTGCAGTATGCGGTTTTGTGGAGCGGTTTAAAAGTTAACCGTGGCGGGAGTCAGAGGGGCTCCGGCTGGTTTGCTGCTGTGTGGACCGTCCTGACAGCCGCTGTCATTATTTCACCTGCGCACCCCCCCCTCACCCCCCGCACGTCTCCCTGTCTTTTGGCTCCCTTCCGGAATGGAAATGATGAAACCAAGAGGGTGTGTGCGTGTGCGTGCGGGCGTGTGTGTGCGCGCGCGCGCGCATATTCTCCCTTCCTCCCCCCTCCCGTGTTGCACACTGCCTGGGCCATCAGCCCTGATTGTTCCAAAGTGACAGCACCCACATTCTTACCATCTCATGTCAGAGCTCACACAATACCTCCCTCTCTCCCGCTCTCTCTGTGTCTCGCTCTCTCTCTCTCTGTCTCGCTGTCTTCGTCTCTCTCGCTCTCGCTCTCTCTCTCGCTCTTTCCCTCCCTCTCTCTCTCTGTCTTGCTCTCTCTCTGTCTTGCCCTCTCTCGCGCTCTCTCTCTCTTGCTCTTTCCCTCCCTCTTGCTCTCTCTCTGTCTTGCCCTCTCTTGCTCTCGCTCGCTCTCGCTCTTTCCCTCCCCCCCCTCTCTGTCTTGCTCTCTCTCGCTCTCTCTCTCTTCAGTTCCATTCAATAAAGCTTTATTGGCATGACTGCATTCATTACCATGTTGCCAAGCAGGTGACAGTGAAATGGTTAGCCCAATAGTTTAGCAAACCCAATAAATAAATACATCAATAAATGGAAAAAGGGAAAAAGGAAGAGCTAGAACTGGTAGAAACATAGAATAGTATTTGAACAGTAATTGACAGTAGTTGGAACAGTAATTGACAGTGTTTTGGTCACTCACTGACCCTTAGGCTATGGCATTCTGACACATATTGTGCTGCAAGGTGTGACCTTTGACCCTCTCCTGAAATAAGTGGCCATTGTTCTTTCCCAACCAGGAGTAGAACATTTGGAATCTGATTTTAAAATTTCTCCTGGTATCTCTCTCTCTCTCTCTCTCTCTCTCACTCTCTCTCTCTCTCTCCCCCTCCCCCCCTCCCTCCCTGCCTCTCGTGTTCTTAATCATACTCCTGCTTGTTTTCTACGCAGTGAACATGCACAAAGGTTTTATTGTGAGTCTGGTGCTCCTCGTTGTTTGAAGTACTGCAGACTCAGTGGTGAGCAGACAGGTTTAAGGCGGGTGAAAGCTAAAAGCCAGCGATAAACAGACAGCGGAAAGAAAAAACATAAGAGAGAGAGGAGGAGGAGAGGAGGAGGAGGAAGAGGGAGAGGTGTGGAAGCAGAGTTCCAGGGGAGATTGTGATTGGCCCGCTCCTCTCCAGGTATTAATCTTCCTGGATCTCTAATTAGTGGCAGCTGTGTCACAGCCAGACCCACTTCGAGAGTCAGGGTAGCACGCACACACACACACACACACACACACACACACACACACACACACACACACACACACACACACACGCACACACACAGAACATGAGGAAAAGACAAACATAATGTACAAACATCCATATACATGCACCCCGCGCACGCGCGCGCACACACACACACACACACACACACACACACTCACTCAGGCAGCACTCAAAGGACACGACAGGAAATGCAGTGATGAATATGCATACTCCCAGACTCCCTCGATCTCACACACGCACATACACACACACACACACACTGCATCTACACGCACACACAAACACACGCACACCACTTCTACACACACACACACACACACACACACACACACACACAAGCACACCGCATCTACACACACACACACACACACACACCTTGCATATATAGAACCACACGATGCACCAGAGGAAAACGTCTAGAGAAAGAGTTTAAACTTGAGTGGAAAATCCTCACACAAGTTAGAGATACCAAGCACTTCCTTCTTGTAGCGCTTGAAATGAAAATGTTATGGCACCTTTGAGAAAATCCAAATAGGGACAAACCCCCACATTATGCTTTTAAATCCTCTCTGCCTGTGTAAACACTGAAAAGCAATCCTCAGAAATCACCCATTGACATGCATTCAGCTAGCAGAGCATCTCTGCTTCCTCTGCAGTGGATCTGCTGGGTTTCTTGCTGGCCTCAGGCTATGTGCTGCTCCTGATTGCTACGCACCCGGACTAACTGCACATCAAAAGTGGCCCCCGCACAGGGCTTGTTTTTGGTTGTGTGTGTGTGTGTGTGTGTGTGTGTGTGTGTGTGTGTGTGTGTGTGTGTGTGTGTGTGTGTGTGTGTGTGTGTGTGTGTGTGTGTGTGTGTGTGTGTGTGTGTGAGAGAGAGAGAGACTTAACATGGGTCATATCCATATTTCTATGCTTATTCACATTTTAAAAAAGCCAAAGGCAAATGAGGAACATACATTCGTCGCTTTGGATAAAAGCATCTGCTAAATGAAATCATAACATTGTAACATGGTAATGTTGTAGCGTGGTAACATTGTAACGTGGTGACATGGTAACATTGTAACGTGGTGACATGGTAACATTGTAACATTGTAACATTGTAGCGTGGTAACATTGTAACGTGGTAACATTGTAACAAGGTAACACTGTCTCTTGCTTGCATGCGCTATCAAATTCAAATTCATAGGGCTTTATTGGCATGAAAGTATTAAAAACAATGTTGCCAAAGCATCAAAATACAGTTTAGACAGTACACAATAACAGTAATAATGAACAGGGACACAACATTATACCGATCAACAACGAAACAATAAAACAACAATAACATCAAGAAAGAGAAGTAATCAAAAGGTGGAGCATGGGTTGTGAGGAGACTACAGCTGTCATGTGATGTGCTGGGTCTCTCTCTCTCTCTCTCTCTCTCTCTCTCTCTCTCTCTCTCTCTCTCTCTCTCTCTCTCTCTCTCTCTCGCCCTCTCCCATTCTCCCCAGGGAATTATTTAATAGCGTTCATTCCTATATCATAAATCACTGCATATATGTCTCCCACCCTGCTGTTCCCCACATGAAAGCATCCTATAGGAGACCTGATCGTCTTCTTATCTAATCATATGGAATGATGATGCAATGCTGCTCGACTGTCATGTTGCAAAGCTAACGCGTTTGCAGTCTTGACCTGCACAGTGTGTCTACTGAGATGTGTAAATGCACAAAGGATAACCTCTTTCACCGTCTCCGTCTGCTGCCTCCGTCACTCCACCATCCTCTGTGTACCCACCTGCCCATGGATTATCTGTTGACAAGTGTCTGGGCATGAAAAACTCCAAACAGCACAACGATGCAGAGGACATCTTCATTCTCCACTACAATTTCATTTACACACAGATGATGATGATGATGATGATTAGGTTTATAAATTTCAGCGGATATACCCGCACGAATTACAACTTAAAACTTGTGCATTTAAATTCTCTGGTGTTATAGCATGTAGTGTTTCCAAGATAGACCAGGTACTGACCTCCAGCCAAGTCAATGCAAGCAACCCAGGAGGTGAACATTGGGTTTCAGTTAGAGTCACATATGATGACGGCGAAATACTTCCATTGAGTTATCTGGGAGATGGCGGCGCGAACTTAGGTTTGCGGCGGCATCACCCAGTGCCGTCCATGCAGTGTCTTTGTCCGCGTCTGGGTTTGTGTATTCGCCTGATGGCTGGGAGAGTTGGCGCTGGATCGGCTTGGGGAGCTTGATCTGTTGCATCCTGTGGGCTCAGGCACCACGGCCCTGCCCAGCGCTGTGCCCGAAGAGGAAACACCGAAGGCAGTCTGACAGGACGCAGAAGCGGGACAGGCTAAGCTAACTGCTAGCCCATGCAGACCGGCAGTTCCGGTAACACCGAGGGCGGTCAGGCGGCAGCCTCGCCTAGCCTTGACTGTGTTTTTAGTGTCGAGGATTTCTGACTGGGAGAGCTAGTGCTGGATTGGCTGGGGGAGTCTGGTCTGCTGCATCCTGTGGGCCCAAGGACCACGGCCCTGACCTGAGCTGCGCCCGAAGAAGAAACACAGAGCGCGGTCTAACAGGACGTGGAAGCGGGGCAGGCTAAGCTAACTGCTAGCCCATGCAGACCGGCAGTTCCGGTAACACCGAGGGTGGTCAGGCGGCAGCCTCGCCTAGCCTTGACCGTGTTTTTAGTGTCGTCGTGTGGAGTGTGAGGAGGCGTGTCGAGGGTTTCTGACTGGGAGAGCTAGTGCTGGATTGGCTGGGGGAGTCTGGTCTGCTGCGTCCGGTGGGCCCAAGGACCACGGCCATGACCTGAGCTGCGCCCGAAGAAGAAACACCGAGGGCGGTCTAACAGGACGTGGAAGCGGGGCAGGCTAAGCTAACTGCTAGGTCATGCAGACTGGCAGTTCCGACAGTCAGTCTGGCGCTCGTTCTCTGGACAGTGATTTTTTTTTTGCTTTTTGGGATATGTTGGATATATGTGTTTTTGCAGTTTTGTAGTTTTTGTAGTTTTTTATAGTTTGGATATATGTGTTCTTGTAGGTTTTGGATATGTGTTCTTCTCTATGTGTTGCACTGCTGTGCAACACTTAATTAAATGAAATGAAATGACAAATAAATTCCTGATTCCTGGAGGTTGGACTCACACAAAGTGCAAAAATGAAATTTAAATTCTCCATCACACACACACACACACACACACACACACACACACACACACACACACACACACACACACACACACACACACACACACACCTGATTGTCCCTGTTTGTGTACTGTACATCGGGGTGTTGACGTCGGGCTGGAAAGGTGTGTTTCACAGGAAGAGAGGGAATGGTGCACCTGTCAGCTCCTGGTTTTCAAGCCATGTTCCCAACTGGAAAAAAATAGATCCCTCACACACCACTGATGAACTGTCAGAAATGGTTTGTTTTTCTGCTAATTGACTATGCTAATTTTAGCTCCAGAATTGCAATTTAAGTACTCATACAAAGCCATGCTGTGTGCTTAGTGCAGCATAGCAGAAACACAACCTCTTTGAAAAAGTATGACAGTCCTCAAATCCTACATCCTGAATGTGAAAACTAACTCGAATTGAGTTTCCTCTTCATTAAAACTGTGTTCAAATGGCTGGTGTGATTCGTTATTTTTCCTGTCTTCTTTTCCTGGACTGCAGGGGGCGTAAATTCCACTTTATTGGGGACTTGTTTGACGAGCAGAAATAGAATGTAAATTGAACATGTGCAGGGAAGGGATTCCAGATAGCAAAATTGCTGTGGCCCGGACCCGTCCCACACCCGACACCTTCACCCGGCCCACATACCCCGTGAATGATGGCACTTGGGCGGTCCGCTCCTGTTTGCCAGATCTGGGCCAGAACCAAGCCATAGCAATGCCGCATGTGCCACATATTTGCCAGAGGTGGCCCATATTTGTTTTGTGATATTTGGGCCATATTCACCATTTACCAAATGGGCCGCTTCAGGGTCACAGCCAGATCACATGTTGCCCAGAGCACCGCATCTTTGCCAGAAAAGGCCCACATTTGATTGGCATATTTGGGCCATATTTGCTGTTATACATATGGGCCACTTCAGGCTCACATCCATTTTGTCAAGGCCAGAAGAAGGCCATCAGTGCCGCATCATTGCCTGAAGTGGCCCACATCCAGATATGATCTGGGATACATAGATACCATTATATTCGTTGATATATATATATATATATATATATATATATATTTATATATATATATATATATATATATATATATATATATATATAGTATGTGTGTGTGTGTGTGTGTGTGTGTGTGTGTATATGTACATAAGTCATGTACAGATTAAAGGTCCTTCATGTCTGTCACCATTGTCACTTCTCTTATTCTGAACTGCATCACTTATCAGTTCAGGTCATGACCCAGAGTCATGCTGTGACCTCTGACCTTGTGCACCTCGTGTAGGGTATTCCCTTTCGGATGGCTCACTATTGACTCAGAGGTTATTGGTTCAGCTAATTGCTATTTGCATAGCGTTATTAGTGTCCCACTCCTCTGCGTCCGTGACATTTCAATCTTTTTTCCCCCCCTCTCCATCTTTCTCCATCTTGTTCGTTGCATTCTGGAAGAGGAATTAGACAGTGTTTGGTGTATGATTAAGTATTCATGGTTAAACTAGCAACAGGCAGCTCTCGAGAGAGAAAGAGAGCAATGGAGGAGGAGAGCAAACATTAATATGCGCTTAATAACTCTTCCTCTCTGCTACTCGTTCCCACATTCCATCTCTCTCTCTCCCTCGCTCCCTCCCTCTCTCTCTCTCTCTCTCTCTCTCTCCCTCTCTCTCTCTCTCTCTCTCTCTCTCTCTCTCTCTCTCTCTCTCTCTCTCTCTCTCTCTCTTTGTCTCTCTCTCTCTCTCCCTCTCTCTCTCTCTCTCTCTCTCTCTCTCTCTCTCTCTCTCTCTCTCTCTCTCTCTCTCTCTCTCTCTCTCTCTCTCTCTCTCTCTCTCTCTCTCTCTCTCTCTCTCTCTCTCTGTGACTGTTGTTGCTGCTTGTGAGTTCTGTTTTCAGTAGCATCCCGGTGTATTTTGGGTGTTTTTTGTGTAGTTTTGTTACTTTCTCTGTTCACGTCTTGCTTTAAGGGAAACAGACACTGTTTATGTGGTTGGTATTTTCATGTGTCTGTTGGTGCACATGACTGTCTGTGTGTCTGTCTGCCTGTCTGTCTGTCTGTCTTCACCTCCTTCCTTCACTTCTGCATTTTCTTGTCTGTGCATCTTCATGTTTTTCTCTTAGTGTCTCACTTCGATGTGTGTGTATGTTTTGCACGCTGCAGAAGGTCTCTGGGTGTGTGTATGTGTGTGTGAGTGTGCATGTATGTTTGTGCGTGCATGTATGTGTGTGCACGTGTGTGAATGTGCATGTATGTTTGTGTGTGCATGTATGTGTGCGTGCACGTGTATGAGTGTGCATGTATGTGTGTGAGTGTGCATGTGTGTGTATGTTTGTGCGTGCACATATGTGTGTGTGCACGTGTGTGAGTGTGTATGTATGTGTGTGAGTGT